>NC_135979.1:28734812-28987312 GCF_053455715.1 Rhinoraja longicauda
CTGGAGTATTGCGTATAGTTTTGGTCTCCTAATCTGAGGAAAGACATTCTTGCCATAGAGGGAGTACAGAGAAGGTTCACCAGATTGATCCCTGGGATGGCAGGACTTTCATATGAAGAAAGATTGGATAGACTCGGCTTGTACTCGCTGGAATTTAGAAGATTGAGGGGGGATCTTATAGAAACTTACAAAATTCTTAAGGGGTTGGACAGGCTAGATGCAGGAAGATTGTTCCCGATGTTGGGGAAGTCCAGAACAAGGGGTCACAGTTTAAGGATAAGTCTTTTAGGACCGAGATGAGAATGTTTTTTTTCACACAGAGAGTGGTGAATCTGTGGAATTCTCTGCCACAGAAGGTAGTTGAGGCCAGTTCATTGGCTATATTTAAGAGGGAGTTAGATGTGGCCCTTGTGGCTAAAGGGATCAGGGGGTATGGAGAGAAGGCAGGTACAGGATACTGAGTTGGATGATCAGCCATGATCATATTGAATGGCAGTGCAGGCTCGAAGGGCCGAATGGCCTACTCTTGCACCTATTTTCTATGTTTCTATGTTTCTATGCATTGAGTCGATGGGCTGAAGGGCCCGTTTCAAAGCTGTATCTCTAACTTAAAACTACTTTATGCAACACAAATTTACAAGCTTGATTATTGAGACCACATGGAAACATGATGTAAGTAAAAGAAATGTAATATCAATCCTGTACCCTGTACAGAGACACAAAAAGTTGGAGTACCTCAGCGGGTCAGGCAGCATCTCTGGAGAGAAGGAATGGGTGACGTTTCAGGTCGAGACCCTTCTTCCAACTGGTATGGGATAGGGGAAGCGAGAGATATAGTCTGTGATGTGGAGAGATACAGTAAAGAACAATGAATGAATGATATGAAAAACGTAACGATGATCAAGGAAACAGGCCATTGTCAGCTGTTTGTTGGGTGAAAATGAGAAGCTAGTGTGACTTGGGTGGGGGAGGGATGGAGAGAGAGGGAATGCCGGGGCTACCTGAAGTGAGAGAAATCAATATTCATCCCACTGGGCTGTAAGCTGCCCAAGCGAAATATGAGATGCTGTTCCTCCAATTTGCATTTAGCCTCACTCTGACAACGGAGGAGACCGAGAACAGAAAGATCTGTGTGGGAATGGGAAGGGGAATTAAAATGTCCAGCAACCGGGAGATCAGGTTGGTTCAGGCGGGCTGAGCGAAGGTGTTCCGCAAAACGATCTCCCAATCTGCGTTTGGTCTCGCCGATGTATAAGAGTCCACATCTTGAACAATGGATACAGTAGATGAGGTTGTATCCTGTATAGCTTCACTGTCGGCAACTAGGTTACATTATTGGGACAAAGGGAAAAGAGCATCAAACTCCAGATCCCTGCATCAAACTTGTATCCCGAAACGTCATCCATTCCTTCTCTCCTGAGATGCTGTCTGACCCACTGAGTTACTCCAGCATTTTGTGATACCTTAAACTTGTATCGGAGTTGACTTGGGAATAATTGAGATCTCAGAGACTAAAACAAGTTCGGTTCACCCATCCTAACACCTTGAGCAATTCAAATAAATTGAATGTGATATTTGAGATATTTGAGTGGATGTGGGAATGGAACTAATTTCCCAATAGTCATTGTGCTTTGGGCAAATCTGACGCGGGAATAAAAATTGTTGCCAAAATACCAAACAGCTCATAAAGCAGATATGGTTAACTTTGGAGATAAAGGGGTGGATTTATCTTTCGAAAAAGCTTGTTCTATTAACAGAATTCATTCAAAAATGATTAACTGGCAGAGAAAACCAAGGAATTTAAATACAAATAACATTCGGTGCAAATTAAGTTTTCATGAAGTTCAACGTTAAAAAGCACTGCACAGAAAGCAAGATCCTAGTAGAGTTTTTCTGATAAGTGTCCATTTATGGTCCTTTGAAGAAGTATTTCAAAGCATTTGCAGGCACTTCAGCTCCAATAAAAAAAAAGATTTAATTAAAATTAAAAAATATATATATTTAACTTACAGATGCTGTTGTGGACAGACCAAGGAAGCCAATAAATTATCTTATTAACTCTTTGAAAGACATATTTTGTGATATGAAATCAGTCACCTACAGAGGGAGATAAAGACACGTTTAAAAGATTTCTCTTTTCTGTGACAAAACCATTTTCGAAAGTCATAATTCAACCAGCAGCAATATTGTTGGACATTTGTTGACATCAACACGTCCAATCTTGTTTGGTTCCAAGAAAGCTTTGCATTTGTTATACGCAGCTGTTCGTGAGAGGAAAGTATCAGTCCAAACGCTTTTTGTGCAAGATAGCCAAAATCCCTTGAAAGTTATGACCAAATAAAGGTCATGGAATGCATGAACAGGCAGTGGCAGCGAGTGCAGGAAAACCTTAGCAATTGTGTGACCACTTCAGGAAGACAATACACAGTGTGCACTCACTAGTAATTAGAAGGTAGCACAGTTTCACGTGACAATCCCATCCACCACACTGCCCCAGCAGTCGTGAGTTGGTCATTGTGTCGGTCACAGTGCCGCTGTGTTAGAGCTGCTGCCTCCCAGCGCTGGGGACCCGGGTTCGATCCTGACCTCAAGTGCTGTCTGTGTGGAGCTTGTACGTACTCCCTGGATCCACGTGGGTTTTCTCAGGCTGCATAACTGTCCTCCACCATCCTAAAGACTTGCAAGTTTGTAGGTTAGACACAAAATGCTGGAGTACCCCAACGGGCCAGGCAGCATCTCTGGAGAGAATCGACCTGAAACGTCACCCATTCCTTCTCTCCTGAGATGCTGTCTGACCCACTGAGTTACTCCAGCATTTTGTTTCTTCTTCGGTTTTAACCAGCATCTTTGCAGTTCCTTCCTGCAAAGTTTGTAGGTTAATTGGCTTCTGTAAATTGTCCCTAAGGTGTAGGATAGAACGAGTGTATCGGTGATCGCAGGCTAGCACAGACTGAGAGGGCCGAAGGGCCTGTGTCTCTAAAACTAAAATAAAATTTAAAAAATGAACACAATGGTTGACAATTTTGCTAATCATTGCATTTGTCTTGTTGACTTGTATATGAAAGGCAAAGCTTGCGATCAGATATAGAAGGTTCTGAGATCAGAGTGAATGATGGAGTTGGCTGAGCCACAGTGGGCACTACCTACATGCAGAAGCACTCATATCTGCTCATGACTGGCACCACCACTACATGACAAAGCGACAGTTTTTACAGAAAAGCCGACAAACGATTTTCCAAACAGCTGCATGTGATTAGCGTGATTGTTTGAACTGTTTCATGTACTGATTAAATTCGTAAGTTATAGGAGCAAAATGAGAACATTCGGCCCATCAGGTCCACACCGCCATTCAACCATGCAGCAAATTGCGGACGCAGCCCAGACCATCACGCAAACCAACCTCCCTCCCATTGACTCCATTTAGACCTCGCGCTGCCTCGGCAAGGCCAGCAGCATAATCAAGGACGAGTCGCACCCTGGCCACTCCCTCTTCTCCCCTCTCCCATCAGGCAAAAGGTAGAGAATCGGGAAAACGCACGCCACCAGTTTCAGGGACAGTTTCTTCCCAGCTATGATCAAGCAACTGAATCATCCTACCACAACCAGAGAGCAGTGCTGAACTACTATCTATCTACCTCTTTGATTTCTCACAGACTATCCTTGATCGGACTTTGCTGGCTTTACCTTGCACTAAACGTTATTCCCTTATCATGTACCTATACGTTCTAAATGGATCGATGGTAATCATTCTGCTGACTGTTAGCACACTGAAAAAGCTTTTCACTGTACCTCGGTACATGTGACAATAAACTAATCTGAACTGAATCATGGCTGATCTATCTCTCCCTCTCAAACCCATTCTACTGCCTTCTCACATAACCCCTGACACCTGTACCATTCAAATGGCATGATTCTATGATTCAAATCAGAACAGCCTTTAGAATTGTATGAATTAATACAGTGCATATCAACACAGTAACCATACATTAAATAGTACGGATGTATTAAAAAAGGAACCAGCATATACTGGTTTATTCCAAAGACAGACACAAAATGCTGGAGTAACTCAGCGGGTCAGGCAGCATCTCTGGAGAAAATGGACAGGTGACGTTTCAGGTCGGGACCTTTTTTCAGGCATTGTAAGGATACGTAGATGTAACGTAAACGTAATTTTCACCCAGGGGTTTGTGAATCTGTGGTTTTCACCCAGACAATCCTCTGCCTCTGTCACTGGGCAGCACGGTGGTGCAGCGGTAGAGTTGCTGCCTTACAGCGCTTGCAGTGCCGGAGACCCGGGTTCCATCCCGACTACGGGTGCTGTCTGTACGGAGTTTGTACGTTCTCCCCGTGACCTGCGTGGGTTTTCTCCAGGATCTTCGGTTTCCTCCCACACTCCAAAGACGCACAGGTATGTAGGTTAATTGGCTTGGTGAATGTAAAAAATATCCCTAGTGTGTGTGGGATGGTGTTAATAATAGTGTTAATATGCAGGGATTGCTGATCGGTACGGGCCTGGTGGGCCGAAGGGCCTGTTTCTGCGCTGTATCTCTAAACTAAAAGAAGGCAGTGGAGGACAATTCACTGAATATGTTCAAGAGAGAGTTAGATATAGCTCTGAGGGCCAACGGAATCAAGGGATATGCGGAGAAGGCAGGAACGGGGTACTGATTTTGGATGATCAGGCATGATCATATTGAATGGCGGCGCTGTCTTGAAGGGCCGAATGGCCTACTCCTGCACCTATTTTCTACCTAGTTTCTCTGTTTCTAGATAACCCCTGACACACTTACTAATCAAGAATATGTCCGTACATGGATTGCTGCTTGAGCTGATGTCTGAAACTGTTGTACTTGCCTCCAATGTGAACAAAACTACTTGGCAATTTAGTCCGGTACGAAAGTTGCTGGTGTGACTCATAACAATGACCCTCTGAAGTAACATTGGCATTTTGTAGCAGTCCAATTATAGGAAGCAGGTAACAATAAACAGGTCCCTTTTTTTTTGCCTGGGGGGACTCCATTGCAGATTCCATTCCACGCAAGACTCTGCTTGATATCACGAGCAGTCTGTGCGTAGGTGCCACTTCGAAAGAAAAGGCATCTGGTGAGACCTCGAAGCATAACAATGACATTTGTCGTGGAGGGAAAAAAAAAGGATGACACAGATTTTAATATCTCAAATACTAAGGGCAATGCCACAGTAATATTGGAAGCCATTTCATCACAATGCTTTTTTTAAATTAAGTTAGCGACAAATAAGCTTTCTTCATCAATGCTGCGAGGAAGTTTGTACGTTTAATATTAACATTTCTCAGGATATGTGGTGGGGGGGATAATGAATCGGTGCTGTTAAGTATTTGGATGCATCAGCTGGCAAAATAAAAGCAGGTGTGATAATATAATGACTCAGACGACATTGATCTCTCAGTTAGAGGCTCCATATAGGAACTCATCAAATTTAATTGGAAGACTGCTCTGGAACCTTTTTAATTTAACTACCTGCTGATCATCCCAAGTCCAACTGCTGTGTACAATAAAACATTACCACTGCTAATTAATTTGCAAGCCACTGAGAAGCTATCTAAATTTTCCTGGTACTTAAATATAGCAATCAAACGAGGCTGGATAGGACCCACCACAAAGTATCATCCCTAGAAAATTCATTGCCTCGTTCATGGCCGAGCACTGGTTTAGTTTAATTTAGAGATGCAGCCTGGAAACAGGCCCTTCGGCCCACCGAGTCTGCATCGACCAGTGATCACAATAGACAATAGGTGCAGGAGGAGGCCATTCGGCCCTTCGAGCCAGCACCGCCATTCAATGTGATCATGGCTGATCATTCTCAATCAGTACCCCGTTCCTGCCTTCTCCCCATGCCCCCTGACTCCGCTATCCTTAAGAGTTCTATCTAGCTCTCTCTTGAATGCATTCAGAGAATGTGCCTCCACTGCCTTCTGAGGCAGAGAATTCCACAGATTCACAACTCTCTGACTGAAAACGTTTTTCCTCATCTCAGTTCTAAATGGCCTACCCCTTATTCTTAAACTGTGAACATGTTTCCTAACGTGTCCAACCCCTTAATAATCTTATACGTTTCGATAAGATCTCCTCTCATCCTTCTAAATTCCAGTGTAAACAAGCCTAGTCGCTCCAGTCTTTAAACATATGATAGTCCCGCCATTCCGGGAATTAATCTAGTAAACCTACGCTGCACGCCCTCAATAGCAAGAATATCCTTCCTCAAATTTGGAGACCAAAACTGCACACAGTACTCCAGGTGCGGTCTCACTAGGGCCCTGTACAACTGCAGAAGGACCTCTTTGCTCCTATACTCAACTCCTCTGATCATCTATGCACTAGTTCTATCCTACACACTAGGGACAATTTATGTGCCAATAAACCTACAAACCTGCATGTCTTTGGAGTGTGGGGGGAAACCAGAGCACCTGGAGAAAACCCGCGCGGTCACAGGGGGAACGTACAAACTCCCTTTAGACAGCAACGTAGTCCGGATCGAACCCGGGTCCCTGGCACTGTAAGGCAGCAACCCTACTGCTGTGTGACTCAGTGCCGCCTCAATGGTCTTAACAGGTTTACACAATGGTACCAACCCTGGTAAAAAAATTGTCCCTTGTGTGTGTAGGATAGTGTTAATGTGCGGGGATCGCTGGTCGGCGCGGACCCGGTGGGCCGAAGGGCCTGTTTCCGCACAGTATCTCTAAACTTAACTAAACTAAACTAAACTAAAGATGCTCTTATCTCAACCCTCTGTCTTAACCCTTGTCCATCTAATCCCATAATGCAGATCCACCACCAGTGTACCGGCGACTGGTGGTCTTGTCTCCCCCTGTAATTTGGACAAAATCCCCTCCAGGAAGTCCCCCCGAAAATGTTTGATCTAGGCGGGGTGAGGCGGCCGGTATCGTCCTCACTGGGACTTCTGCGGCTGATCGGCCGGTGGAATTTGTCCCCTGGGCCCAGGGCTCTGGAACGTAGGCCCAGCTGGAGCCGGCAGATCCGTTCCCCTCAGCCAGTGGCTGACTTTGCAGGCCGGTTCAACCTTTGTTGTTCCGGCAAAACGGATAATCCAGAAAGTGCTCTGGAACCAAGGGGTGCTGGGAAATCAGCACAGCCCGGGGCTGTGGATAAATTGCACCGTTATGTGGATGAGGCCCAGTCCATCGCACAGACCACCCTCACCCCATTAACTCCAACTACACTTCACGCTGCCTCGGGAAAGCACACAAATGTGGCAGGGACGGTGGACCAGGCTGATACGATGGTGACGTTTAAGATGGGTTTAGATAGGCTCATGGATATGCCTAGAATGGAGGGGCATGGATGATGTCCAGAGAGAGGAGAATAGCTTAAACTGCATCATGTTCAGCACATGCGTTGTGGGCCGAAACGCCTGACCGTGTGCTGAACTATTCCCTGTTCTAACGCCTAATCAAGAACCATTTTCACACCAGACTGAAGAGTCTGAAGAAACGTCACCCATTCCTTCTCTCCAGAGATGCTGTCTGTCCCACTGAGTCACTCTAGCCTTTTGTGCGTCTTCACCACTTTCACCACCATCATCCTGTTTTCTCGCCTCTCCTTTTGGACAGAAGATACAACCGCATGAAAGCACAACCCACCAGATACAGGATCAGCGCGTTCCCCTCTGTTATTATATTACTGAATAGTCCTCCCATTAACTCGGATGTAGTCCCGATCTTCCAACCCACTCATTGCCGGACCCTGAACTTTTTTTTAAAGCTGCATTTTCTCGGTAGCTCTAACACTATAATGCTTTAACACAATATTCTGCACTCCGGTATATGTTTCCCTTTGCTCTCTACCTGTTGTAGATGGTTTTATTTGTACTCATTTGACTGCCTAGCACACAGACAAAGCTTTTCACTGTATCTCGTTATTGATGGCAAAGATAAACCAAACCTGTACCACTCTGAACTCATACAGTGAGACTCCCTCAAGCTCTCCGGTTATCCCTGCTCGTGTCCTGCCAGCTGACCCAGCCTCTATCCCTCAGCTCCCCCGATAAAGAGTGTTGGGTATTCTCAGCGGGGTGGCGCAGTAGTGCAATTGACTAAGAATGGCCTAATCACCATTCTTATTCCATATGACCTTATGAACCTGCCATCCTATTTGGCATGGGCACTAAGACTGAAGGACCTGCTTGTGTGCTGTATTCCATTCAATGAGATCGTTAAAGAATCTTTGATGAAATCTTGTGATGAAAAGACTGGCCAGCAAAGTAATATGCACCCTCAATAAAGAGGGTTCTGGCGCTATTAAATTATCCACTAAAGTTTATGTCTTTTTTTATTGCAGCCATTCCAACGTACATCTAAACTCATCTACCAAATGGGCATCTTGTCCAGCGGGAAGTTGTTGCTGAAGGCAGGATCTTCAAATGAAAATAGACACAAAAAGCTGGAGTAACTCAGCGGGACAGGCAGCATCTCTGGAGAGAAGGAATAGATGAGGCTGGGACTATCCCATCGTTTAAGAAACAATTAGACAGGTGCATGGATAGGACAGGTTTGGAGGGAAATGGACCAAACCCTGGCAGGTGGGACTAGTGTAGCTGGGGCATTGTTGGCCAGTGTGGGCGAGTTGGGTCGAAGGGCCTGTTTCCACACTGTATTACTCTATGGCTCTATGACTCTAAGCAGGCTTTTAAAAGAAATAGAGTCATAGAGTCATACAGTGTGGAAACAGACCCTTCGGCCCAACTCGCCCACATCAACCAACATGTCCCAGCTACACTAGTCCCACCTGCCCGCACTTGGTCCTTATCTATCCAAACCTGTCCTATTCATGTACCTGTCTATCTGTTTCTTAAATGATGGGATAGTCCCTGCCTCAACTACCTCCTCTGGCAGCTCGTTCCAGACACCCACCACACTTTGTGAGAAAAAATTGTGTGAATATTTTTGTGAAATGCATGTAATATTTGTTGCTTGCACCCATTGTGGAGAAGGGGATGTACCTGAACCATTTGATGACGGATTATTCTCTCGAAGCATGTCCTATGTTCTCTTAATCATCACTTTCAACCTAAGACTCAACATGCTCAAAGCTGGAATCCTGGATACCACCCATCCCTTCAATTAATTCAGGTGTGCAGGAAAAAACCCTCCATATGCTGGTTTAAATCGAAGGTGGACATAAAATGCTGGAGTAACTCAGCGGGACAGGCAGCATTTCAAGAGAGAAGGAATTAGAACGGAGATGAGGAAAAATCTTTTTCAGTCAGAGAGTTGTAAATCTGTGGAATTCTCTGCCTCAGAAGGCAGTGGAAGCCAATTCTCTGAAAGCATTCAAGAGAGAGCTAGATAGAGCTCTTAAGGATAGTGGAGTCAGGGGTATGGGGAGAAGGCAGGAACGGGGTACTGATTGTGAATGATCAGGCATGATCACATTGAATGGTGGTGCTGGCTCGAAGGGCCGAATGGCCTACTCCTGCACCTATTGTCTATTGTCTATTGAATAGGTGACGTTTTGGATGGAGACCCTTCTTCAGACTCTTCAGTCTTCTTCAGCCTGAAGAAGGGTCTCCAATCATTCCTTCTCTCCAGAGATGCTGCCTGACCTGCTGAGTTACTCCAGCATTTTGTGTCTATCTTCAATTCATTCTTTCTCCTGAAGCAGAGAATGATAACCTTCAGGTTGTTAATACTCCCAGAGTAAGTCTGAAGAAGGGTTTCCCACCCGAAATGTTACCTATTCCTTTTCTCCAGAGATGCTGCCTGGTCCGCTGAGTTAATCCAGTATTTTGTGTCAACCAACCCTCTAATAAAATCTGGGGCTTCCATTCACCCAACTGAAAATGTGAAGGAAGGAACTGCAGATGCCGATTTACACTGAAGGTAGACGCAAAAAGCTGGAGTAACTCTGCAGGTCTGGCAGCAACTCTGGAGAAAAGAAATCGGTGACATTTTGGCTCAAGACCCTTCCACAAAATTGTGGAGGAACAGCGGGTCAGGCAACATCTCTGGAGAAAACATCACCTATTGATTTTCTCCACAGATGCTGCCTGACCTGCTGAGTTACTCGGGCATTTTGCATCTGCTGAGACTGTGAAATGATTCAGTCAGAGTAGTTTAAGAATCTCCCGGTGATCTCCCGGTGGCTGAGCACTTCAACTCCCCCTCCCATTCCCAGTCTGACCTTTCTGTCATGGGACTCCATAGTGAGGCCCACCGGAAATTGGAGGAACAGCACCTCATATTTCGCCTGGGCAGCTTGCAGCCCAGTGGTATGAACATCGACTTCTCCAACTTTAGATAGTTCCTCTGTCCCTCTCTTCCCCTCCTCCTTCCCAGATCTCCCTCTATCTTCCTGTCTCCACCTAGATCCTTCCTTTATCCCGCCCCCCTGACATCAGTCTGAAGAAGGGTCTCGACCCGAAACGTCACCCATTCCTTCTCTCCTGAGATGCTGCCTGACCTGCTGAGTTACTCCAGCATTTTGTGAATATATACAGTCAGAGTAGTTTAGTGATTATCACACTTTAGATACTATGACCATGCTGACATTATATTTTTGTGTTGTGCTTTTAGGAAACTTAACAAATCAAACAAATCAGAGCCAGAAAAGACATGACACAATTTGCTCAGCCTTTCAAAGAATGCACGATAACTGGTTATGATATCTGAATTATTTTCAAGTCCCTGGGTGCTGGTATGTTCAGCATGTAGTATATGTAGTACATGCAGATCCCACCTATTCATAGTAGTTTGAAACAGATGAGACATATATAATTGAAACACATGAGAACTCATGGGGTCTTGACATGAATTATATGGAGAAGATGTTTCCGTCTGTGGTGGAATCTAGACACACGAGGCTCCATTAAAAAGTAAGGGTATCATGTAAGACGGAGATGAGACTACTCTTACACCTATCTTCCAATACTATCCTGAGACTTTGAATACTTTTAAGGCTGAGATAAGTAGATACTTGATAAAGAAGCAGGTGAAAGGTTACTGGATGTCTGGCGGTGGTTTATTTTAGTTTAGTTTAGAGATACAGTGCGGAAACAGGCCCTTCGGCCCACCGAGTCCGAGCCAACCAGCGATCCCCGCATACTAACACCATCCTACCTATCCTAGGGGCAATTTACATTAATGCCACGCCAATTAACCTACAAATAGGCAATAGATAATAGACAAAACCTGTACGTCTTTGGAGTGTGGGAGGAAACTGGAGCTTCTCGGAGAAAACCCACGCAGGTCACGGGGAGAACGTTCAAACTCCATTAAGACAGAACCCGTATTCAGGATTCGGGCAGTGGGCAAGTCCTAAATGGGACTTGTTCGGGAGTTGGACGACCCTGTCCCCACGATGTCTCCACATGTACAGTCGGCAAGTCATTGGTTCCAGCGGCTTTAGGGCTTGTCTACCTAGCACATGAAGCCTGGGTTCGGCGGATTGCGCGGAGGAAACCACCAGAAGGTTCAACGGGCAGAAAGACGATCCCAGCAAAGCGCCGTGGAGTGCAAACAGGGCAGAGTGAGACACGTAGGGCACTTCTGACCATCCACTGCATCCTGACCTGCCCCCGGCAATCCTGACTATGTCTTGCTGCTGGAATCCGATAGGCCAGGACGAGAGAGTGAGGCCAGCGATCTGTGCAACTCCCCCTCAGTTAAACCCAAGTCAAGCGCAAGTCATGACTTCAACCCCATACCGTGCAACCTCAAGTCCTGTGGCGATGGGAGAGTGGCGAAGAAGCAGGTGTGGATACACTGGAAACTGGAGTCATGAACCTGCACACAGGCGGCCCAGGGCATAGGGTCGCCCTCTACTGGACCGAAACAGCAGTGGAGTTCGGCAGCCCCCCCGGGTGTCTGAGCAGCCCTCTTTAGGATTCGCTCTGCTCACCTCCATGGAGGAAGGGGCTAGAAAAGGTGCCTCAAACACAGCCTGCTTCACTTCACCTTGGCCAGCATACCACGCACGGCTGGCGGGGATCCCAATCAGCGGTCGAAATAATAAGAAAAACAAGTTGAAGGTGCTCAAACTCGGCCCTGCTGGATAACATCAAGGCAGATAGACACACTGCAGAGGCCCAGAGGAAACGCACCGCGCGCAAGGCCTGGGCTGCTTCCACTTCCACTGCAGCACCCATCCACTTGTGTCCTATGTGTGGGCGTGCCTTCCGGGCCCGGATTGGCCTCACCAGTCACTTCCGGACCCACAGTCACCAATCCTCCAACTGAAAGTGAAGTCATGGTCATCTTCGAACCCGAAGGACGAACAACAACAACAACATTCAGGATCGAACTTGGGTCTCTGATGCTGTAAGGCATCAACTTGACCTCTGCGTCATCGTACTGCCCTCAGGTAATGAAGTGCTCTTAATTCTTATGTATAGAAAGGATCGATCCTACGTAAGATAGACACTGGAGTGCTGGAGTAACTCAGCAGGTCAAGGCATTGACTCCGGAGAAAATGGATGGGTCACGTCTGAAGAAGGGTCCCAATCAGAAAAGGCACCCATCCTCTTTTTCCAGAGATACTGCCCTGACCCATTGTGTTTCTCCAGCACTTTGTGTCTAGCTCTTAATTCTTGTTTGTGTGTTCAAGAAAATGCAATTGTAGTACATACCATTGAGGTTTGAATAAATGTAGGCTCCAGATCTCAGTTTTCCTTAGAAACTCTTAGAAACTCTTTCACTCCCCAGTTCAGTTTAGTTTATGGTCACTAGTTATGGTACAGTGAAAAGCTTTTGTTGCATGCCAAACAGACAGTGGAAAGGCTACATACACATGATTACAATCGCAGTGTGCAGATACATGATAAGGCAATAACGTTTAGTGCAAGGTAAAGCCAGTGAGGTCCGATCAAAGATAGTTGGAGGGTTCTGGGTGAGGTGGTTCAGGGCTACTATCTGGCTACGGTAGGACGAAGAGGGCTGCCAGTCTTTCCAGGTGAGACAGAGGTTCACCTGCACCTCCTCCAACCTCATCTATTGCATCCGCTGCTCCAGATGTCAACTTATTTACATCGGCAAAACCATACGCAGGCTCGGCGATCGCTTCGCTCAACACCTGCGCTCGGTCTGCGTTGGCCAAACTGATCTCCCGGTGGCTGAGCACTTCAACTCCCCCTCCCATTCCCAGTCACGACCTTCTGTCATGGGCCTCCTCCAGTGCCATAGTGAGGCCCACCGGAAATTGGAGGAACAGCACCTCATATTTCGCCTGGGCAGCTTGCAGCCCAGTGGTATGAACATCGACTTCTCCAACTTTAGATAGTTCCTCTGTCCCACTCTTCCCCTCCCCCTTCCCAGATCTCCCTCTATCTTCCTGTCTCCACCTATATCCTTCCTTTGTCCCGCCCCCCTGACATCACTCTGAAGATGGGTCATGACCTGAAACGTCACCCATTCCTTCTCTCCTGAGATGCTGCCTGACCTGCTGAGTTACTCCAGCATTTTGTGAATAAATACCTTCGGCTACGGTAGGAAGGTTCACTTGCCTGATAACAGCAGGGAATAAACTGCAAAGTAACTTCAGAGGGTCCTTGATTATCACGTGTACCAAGATACAGTGAGATTTGTTTTTGCACACTGATCAGTAAAATTATTAGAAACATAGAAACATAGAAAATAGGTGCAGGAGTAGGCCATTCGGCCCTTCGAGCCTGCACCGCCATTCAATATGATCATGGCTGATCATTCAGCTCAGTAGCCTGTACCTGCCTTCTCTCCATACCCGCTGATCCCTTTAGCAAAAAGGGCCACATCTAACTCCCTCTTAAATATAGCCAATGAACTGGCCTCAACTACCTTCTGTGGCAGAGAATTCCACAGACTCACCACTCTCTGTGTGAAGAAATGTTTTCTCATCTCGGTCCTAAAAGACTTCCCCCTTATCCTTAAGCTGTGACCCCTGGTTCTGGACTCCCCCAACATCGGGAACAATCTTCCCGCATCTAGCCTCTCCAACCCCTTAAGAATTTTATATGTTTCTATAAGATCCCCCCTCAGTCTTCTAAATTCCAGCGAGTACAAGCCCAGTCTATCTAGTCTTTCCTCATATGTAAGTCCTGCCATCCCAGGGATCAATCTGGTTCCCAGGGATCAATCTGGTTGCCATACATAAGGACAATATCTGGTCATGCACCTAATGCATAGAGACAGCCCCCTGAGTCTATATGCAATAGTCACCAGGCTTTGGTGCCTGACTACAGCCCATCTTCCATCCCGTTGGCCCCTGAACTTGCCTCCATGAATAAATGTTAGCTAGTTGAGGTGCCTAAAAAAATTATAGTTTAGTTTAGTTTAGAGATTTAGCATGGAAACAGGCCCTTCGGTCCACCGGGTCCACACCGACCAGCGATCCTCACACATTAACACCATTCTATACACACTGGGGATGATTTACATTTATACCAAGCCAATTAACCTACAAACCTGTACATCTTTGGAGTGTGGGAGGAAACCGGAGCTGCTGGGGAAAACCCACACAGGTCACGGGGAGAACGTACAAACTCCGTACAGACAGCACCCGTAGTCGGGATCGAACCCGGGTCTCTGTCACAGTAAGGTAGCAAATCTACCGCCGTGCCGCCCAAATTATGCTAAAAAAACTATTGTGATGTGAGGAAAGCTGGTCTTCTTACAACACATTGCAAATGTTAAGACTTGCAATGGCTGTTCACTGAACCCAAGTCTACAGAGTCTCATAAAAGTTATGCATTATACGTCTGACCCAGGAAGAAGGCAGCAATAAAATCTTGATTAAAATAACCAGAGCTCCATTGTACAAATCACAATTCGCTAAATTGTTTATCCTCATCGTTTCTGAATGTTCATTTCTAAGCCACTGTGAGTGAAACATATAATATAAAATTCTTAAGGGGTTGGAGAGGCTAGATGCGGGAAGATTGTTCCCGATGTTGGGGAAGTCCAGAACCAGGGGTCACAGCTTAAGGATAAGGGGGAAGTCTTTTAGGACCGAGATGAGAAAACATTTCTTCACACAGAGAGTGGTGAGTCTGTGGAATTCTCTGCCACAGAAGGTAGTCGAGGCCAGTTCATTGGCTATATTTAAGAGGGAGTTCGATGTGGCCCTTGTGGCTAAAGGGATCAGGGGGTATGGAGAGAAGGCAGGTACAGGTTACTGAGCTGGATGATCAGCCATGATCATATTGAATGGCGGTGCAGGCTCGAAGGGCCGAATGGCCTACTCCTGCACCTATTTTCTATGTTTCTATGATTCTATGTTTCTAAGAAGGTAAAAGCTTTTAAGTTTAAAAAAATGCACGGGCGCAGCTGAATAGATATGGGCATTTGACTGTAAATGTATCAGGAAGGTTGTCAATACTGCGACTAACATAAGCAGGTCTAGCTCTGGCCTCTCAACTCAATGCTTCAGTAGGCTATGTAAATTGAAATTAGTACAAGGGGCAATGATATTATTTTTTTATTCTTCTCGTTCTAATTCACGTTCCAAGCAGTAGAGCTTCTGCTTTACAGCGCCAGAGACCTGGGTTCGATCCTGGCTACGGGTGCTATCTATCCGGAGTTAGTTGGTTCTCCCCGCGACCTGCGTGGGTTTTCTCCGAGATCCTCCAACACTCCAAAGATGTACAGATTGGCTTGGTATAAATGTATAAAAATGTAAAGTTGTCCCTAGTGTGTGTAGAATAGTATTAGTGTGAGGGGGCCGCTGGTCGGCACGGACCCGGTGGGCCGAAGGGCCCGTTTCAGTGCTGCATCTCTAAAACTAAACTAAACAATAAGACAAATGAAAAATAGAAACTCCAAGAGATACAGTGGTTTAATTGTCACAAAATACAGGCAACAGAATAATGAGATTCTTAGTTGCTACAGCATTAGAGGACCATTAACACAATAAAAAACAAATAAATACACAGTCTGAAGAAGGGTCTCGACCCGAAACGTCACCCATTCCTTCGCTCCTGAGATGCTGCCTGACCTGCTGAGTTACTCCAGCATTTTGTGAAATAAATACCTTCGATTTGTACCAGCATCTGCAGTTATTTTCTTACAATAAATACACAATAATCAGTTCTTCAATAAATTAGTAATTATCTGGTTACTAGGTAACCAAGCCATAATAATGCAAATCTAGATTATGTAGTCCAGTCAAAACAAAGTCTATGTTATATCATTGTTCCCGAGGTGGTTTTTAATGGAATTTTAATCCAGAATTCTTTGTCAGTTGTGACATGGATGAATAAAGATGCATTTTTATGAGTAAGTTCTCAATAATGCATTTTTGATCAAAAGGATGTTATCGTGCCAACTCTGAATGGTGGCCAAACCCAGGCAAACACTTCTGGATAATGTGACTGCCACATAGTCCATTATGCTTCGTCTGCACTCGAATCAGGAATCTGAAAAAGCTGGAGTATTCCTCTATCCTGCGACGGTCTTTCTCCCCTCATCTATCTTCATTTCAGATTGGCCTTCTTTTGCAACATGTTCGTTCGTATGTTCTAGGAGCAGAATTAGGCCATTCGGCCCATTTTGTCTACTCCGCCATTCAAAAATGGCTGATCTATCTCTCCCACTGAACCCCATTAGAAACATAGAAACAAAGAAAATAGATGCAGAGGAGGCCATTCGGCCCTTCGAGCCAGCACCGCTATTCATTGTGATCATGGCTGATCATCTACAATCAGTAACCCGTGCCTGCCTTCTCCCCATATCCCTTGATTCCACTAGCCCTTAGAGGTCTATCTAGCTCTAGAGCTCTATCTAAGTCCTAGAGATCTATCTAACATTCTCCTGCCTTTTCCCCGTAACCCCTGACACCCGTACTATACAAGAATCACTCAATCTCCGCCTTAAAAATATCCATTGCCTTGGCCTCCACATTCATCCGTGGCAGTGAATTCCATTTTACCTGTCCATCTCCATACCTCTCCTCTACCAAACACTGGTCTTTATTCCAAGAGTTCATTCAGTAGCCTCCGTTCTCCCCAAACCCCTTCTGAATGTTCATTTGGAAGCTGCCACAAGTGAAGAAGCCAAAAATAACACCAAAAGCTTATATTCAACCATGACTATTCACACCCTTGTTGCACAGATCCTGAACCTGTGCTCCCTCGGTACCTCCTTCAGCCACGCTTGTTCCCTGCATCAAGGCTGTTTGTTCATAATGTTCACTCTCAATTACAACTATCTCCAAAGTATTAAATCGGGATATCCCACAAACTATACACCGATGAGCCACTTTTCAACAGTAGCATTTTGGGATCTTGCTTAACAAATATTATGACCACTGACAGGCGAAGTGAGTAACATTGATTATCTTGTTACAATGGCACCTGTCAAGGGGTGGGATATATTAGGCAACAAGTGAACAGTCAGTTCTTGAAGTTGATGTGTTGGATGCAGGAGAAATGGGCAGGAGTAAAGACCTGAGCGACTTTGACAAGGGCCAAATTGTTATGGCCAGACGACTGGGTCAGAGCATCTCTGAAACGGCAAGGCTTGTGGGGTGCTCCCGGTCAGCAGTGGTGAGTACCTACCGACAGTGGTCCGAGGAGGGACAAACCACAAACCGGCGACAGGGTGTTGGGCGCCCAAGGCTCATCGATGCGCGAGGGCAACGAAGGCTATCCCATCTGGTCCGAACTGACAGAAGGTCGACTGTGGCACAAGTCACAGAAAATTTTAATGGTGGGCACGGGAGGAATGCGTCACAATACACAGTGCATCGCACCCTGCTGCGTATGGGGCTGCACACGGAGGACCAACAGCCTATTAGGCGGGTGGCCATAATGTTTTGGCTCATCAGGTCATAGTGTTTTGGCTGATCGGTGTATCTTTTTTAACTCTGGGATGTGCTTGCGACCGCTGTGACACTACTTCACAGCCTCGAATAACTTTCCTCGTTGCTTTCACTGTTTAATAACTACACTCAGTCTTACACTGCTTTAGAAACGTCCTCTGGACACTTTTCAACAGGCGCGTTTTGGATTTTGCTTAACAATCTTCTTGGGGAGGAAATGTGAAGGAAGGGACTGCAGAAAGGAATTTACACCAAAGATAGACACAAAAAGCTGGAGTAACTCAACGGTTCAGGCAGCATAGAGTCATAGAATCGTAGAGTGATACAATGTGGAAACAGGCCCTTCGGCCCAACTTGCCCACACGGGCCAACATGTCCCAGCTACACTAGTCCCACCTGCCTGCGCTTGGTCCACATCCCACCAAATCTGTCCTATACATGTACCTGTCTAACTGTTTCTTCAACGTTGGGATACATCCAGCCTCAACTACCTCCTCTGGCAGCTTGTTCCTTACACCCACCACCCTTTGTGTGAAAAAGTTACTCCTCAGATTCCTATTAAATCTTTTCCCCTTTTCCTTGAACCTATGTCCTCTGGTCCACGGTTCCCCTACTCTGGGCAAGAGGCTCTGTGCATCTACCCGATCTATTCCACTCAGGGATCTCTAGAGAAAAGGAATAGGTGACTTTTCAGGTTGAGACACTTCTTCAGACTGAGGATATATGATATACCTAGGGTTTAAAATCCTAGAGTATAAAATCCCTTATCTAGATACCCAAGAGGTATAAGATATACCTCTAGTCCGCCTCTCCCCTGACTCTCAGTCTGAAGAAGACTCTCGACCCAAAAAGTCAACCGATTCCTTTTCTCCAGAGATGCTGCCTGTCCCGCTGAGTTACTCCAGTATTTTATGTTTATCTTCGTGAGGAATTTGCAGCACATGAAACCAAGAAGTCCACGCTGTCAAATCCCCAGTATCTCCAGTCAAAGTGCCCTTGAAGAAGATCCTATTTAGAATTATAGCCCTCAGCAGGGAGACAGAGAAGGGCATCCTTAAAACACACGGACGGTCCAGCTTGTAGGGATGTTTCAGAACCGCAGAAGGCCAGAAAGGCCAAAGTCTGACCCTTTACGGAAACCACAGCACCACTGGCTCCTGAAGAGCCTTTGTAACCTTAATACCGTGGCAGGCTGCTGCACATAACAAGATGAGGGGTCTGGCAGTGGATTTTCTGGACAATTTTGCAGATTTTTAAAGACAAGGGTGGCACAGTGGCGCAGTGGTAGAGTTGCTGCCTTACAGCGCCAGAAACCCGGGTTCGATTCCGACTACAGGGGCTGTCTGTACGGAGTTTGTACGTTCTCCCCGTGACCTGCGTGGATTTTCTCCGAGATCTTCGATTTCCTCCCACGCTCCAAAGACGTACGGGTTTGTAGGTTAATTGGCTTGGTGTATGTGTAAGTTGTCCCTGGTGTGTGTAGGGTAGTGTCAGTGTGCGGTGATCGCTGGTCAGAGCGGACTGGGGGGGGGCTGAAGGGCCTGTTTCCACGCTGTATCTCTAAGTCTTTAAAGAGTCTTTTAGACTCTTTGAAAACGTTCAATAAAAAACAGAAGTTAACAATCCAGCCCTTTGTGGCTGCTTCACTATTTACAATCTCTGAACTGATCTCAATCCCTGAGTGTCCCGGCTAACTCAATATCATTTTACTCTTTTAACAACTAAAAATGCAACATCAATCTCCATCTACAAACTTTTTAGGAAGTAATTCAAAAGTTCCTCTACCTCTTGGTGAAACAAATGCTTCTCGCCTGCCTCTTGAACCTCCTGTTTGATGGAGTCCTATCGCACCATCCTTCTGCCACTTTCTTAATAATACATATTTAATTAAACCATTCTTAATAATTAATATTCCCCCAGTAAAAGCCACAAAGTGCTGGAGTTACTCAGCAGGTCAGGCAGCATCTCTGGAGAATATAAATCGGTGATATTTCGGGTCAAGACCCTTCTTCAGACTGATTGTGCTGGGAGACGTAGAAACGGGGTAGGGATGAGGGGGCAGAAGAAAGCTTGGTGAGTGATAGGTGGATACAGGTCAGTGGGGGGGGGGGGTTGATAGGCAGATGGTTGATCAAATACCAGAGATGAAAAGCTATAAGGTCATCAGGTGATGGTTATTTAATCACCTTTTAATCCCAATAACCTCTCCATCCCTCATTTTGTTATTGTCACCATTGTCTCTCGGTATCTCAGCTAATGCTAATGCCTTGGTGTGGCACAGTGGTGCAGCGGTAGAGTTGCTGCCTTCCGACTCCAGAGACCCCAGTTTGATCCCGACTATGGGTACTGTCTGTAGGGAGTTTGCACGTTCTCCAAATAACGTGTGTGGGGTTTTCTCCGAGATCTTCGGTTTCCTCCCAAACTCCAAAGACGTGCAGGTTTGTAGGTTAATTGGTTTGATATAAATGTAAAATTGTCCCTAATGTGTAAATCAGTGTTGTATAGTGTAGGGTTGGGCTAATGTATGGGGATCGCTGGTCAGTGCGGATTCGATGGGCTGAAAGTCCTGTTTCTGCACTGTATCACTACACTAAACTAAGCTCCAGAGACCCCAGTTTGATCCGGACGATGGATGCTTGGATGCTGTCCGTACAGAGTTTGTACGTTATCTCTGTGACCGCGTGGGTTTTCTCCGGGTGCTCCGGTTTCCTCCCACACTCCAAAGACGTACAGGTTTGTAGGTTAATTTGACTTTGGTAAAAATTGTAAATTATCCCTAGTGTGTCGGGCAGTGCTAGTGTATGGGAATAGCTGGTTGGCTCGAACTTGATGGGCCGAAGGGCCTGTTTCCACTCTGTATCTCTAAACTCTAAACTAAACTAAACAGCTTCTCAATCACTCTTGGCCTTTTGTCCACCTTCAGATTCCGCAGCCTTTTCTGTATATTCCTCCTTAAACGCAGCCCAATTTTTTTTGTTTAAATCACTTTCATTACACTCCAATGTAATTCCCCCTGTTTCAGTCTGTGAGGAACCTACATTAACTTTAGCAATTATTTTCCCTTTTTTATCATTTTTTACCGCCCCGAATCGCGGGGCTTGGGTCGGCCCGCTGCGGACCTTTCACCGTCCGGCGGGGGCTTCAATGTCGGGAGTCCCGACCGCCGCGATGTGGCAACTTCAACAGCCTGACCGCGGGAGAAGACGGCAGGGGAAGAGAAAAGACATTGTGGCCTTCCATCACAGTGAGGAGGTGACTGGAGGAGACTCACTGTGATGGATGTTTCTTTTTTTTGTTTTGTGTTGGTTTGTGATTGTGTGTGTTATTGCTTATTTTTATTGCTCTTATTGTTGTACCGTGGGTAATGGAATTTCGTCCAAAAGACTTGTTTTTTTGGATGACAATAAAGGCTATTCTGATGATTCTGATTCTTCTACAGAAACCTTTTGCAATCTATGTTTAGGCGTTTGATAGACTACTCTGGTGTTTTCCTTTCTCTATCCTCAACAATGTCCTGGCTCTCTTTTGTTGAACGCCGAAATGTTCTCAGCCCTAATGCTTACTGCTTGTAACATTGGCAGTGTTTCAAGTCCCATTTGTCTCATTTCTTTTGATATTATCTTTAAACTTGCAAAATACTGACAAGTGGAGATGATTTATGAATAATGCTTAGAAACATAGAAACATAGAAAATAGGTGCAGGAGGAGGCCATTCGGCCCTTCGAGCCAGCACCGCCATTCATTGTGATCATGGCTGATCATCCACAATCAGTAACCTGTGCCTGCCTTCTCCGTTATCCCTTGATTCCACTAGCCCCCAGAGCTCTATCTAACTCTCTCTTAAATTCATCCAGTGATTTGGCCTCCACTGCCCTCTGTGGCAGAGAATTCCACAAATTCACAACTCTCTGGGTGAAAAGGTTCCTTCTCACCTCAGTTTTAAATGGCCTCCCCTTTATTCTTAGACGGTGTCCCCTGGTTCTGGACTCCCCCAACCTTGGGAACATTTTCCCTGCATCTAGCTTGTCCAGTCCTTTTATAATTTTATATGTTTCTATAAGATCCCCTCTCATCCTTCTAAACTCCAGTGAATACAAGCCTAGTCTTTTCAATCTTTCCTCATATGACAATTCCTCATATGACAGTCCCAGGGATCAATCTCGTGAACCTACATTGCACTGCCTCAATTGCAAGGATGTCCTTCCTCAAATTAGGAGACCAAAACTGTACACAATACTCCAGATATGGTCTTACCAGGGCCCTATACAACTGCAGAAGAACCTCTTTACTCCTCTACTGAAATCCTCTCGTTATGAAGGCGAACATGCCATTAGCTTTCTTCACTGCCTGCTGTACCTGCACACCAACTTTCAGTGACTGGTGTACAAGGACACCCTGGTCTCGCTGCACTTCCCCCTTACCTAACCTAACTCCATTGAGATAATAATCTGCCTCCTTGTTTTTGCCGCCAAAGTGGATAACCTCACATTTATTTATATCATACTGCATCCGCCACGCATCTGCCCACTCACTCAACCTATCTAGGTCACCCTGCAACCTCCTAACATCCTCTTCACACTTCACATTGGCACCCAGCTTTGTGTCATCTGCAAACTTGTTAGTGTTACTTCTAATTCCTTCATGCAAATCATTAATATATGGTAAATAGTTGCGGCCCCAACACCGAGCCTTGCAGCACTCCACTCGCCACTGCCTGCCATTCTGAAAAGGAACCGTTTACTCCTACTCTTTGCTTCCTGTCTGCCAACCAATTCTCTATCCATGTCAACACTCTACCCCCAATACCATGGGATATTAAGCCCAGGACAACAAATAATTACAGCCATTACTTCACCGGTGCTGGGAAATGTGTATCCTCTGGAGCCAGCAGGCACATAATAAATCTATTACTGGGAGTAGCCTCCACAGCCCCTTCTTTTTAAGGGAGTCAGTGGGGACATTGTTCATCACTTCTTGTTTTAAGCCAGTCCCAGCCCCCAGTGATTTACTGTGACATTTTCATTCCCCACGCCAAATATGCTGGTGTCGTCTGAACAAGACGTCTGACAGGCTGGTGCCAATTATTGCAGTGTTTCCATGAAATCCTGACACATAACAATTTTTGACGGATGAAAGGAGATAACAAAATGACTGCCTCGAGCCCCTTGGGCACCCTGTTGCTTGAAAGTGCGGATTAGCATTGAACTCCCCTTTCTCTCTCCCTGCACGAATGCATATGTTGTACCAACTATATGACCCTAATTAATCGTATTTTTCATAGCGGATGGTGCAAAGAAACAAAAGAAAAAAAGATTCGGAGATTCGTAAAAGATTCGGAGTCGCAAAGAAGTTGGGCAAGTTGCAGACGTTTGACAGAACTCAAAGTTAAACATCGAAAAGGAGACTGGGAAGAGAATTGTTACAAGCCAGAGCTGGAACAAATGCAGGAAGAATGCAAGAAGTCGAGGAAAGAACACAGGGTCCCCAGGAGGGAAGGCAAAAGATCTGCTTCCAGCAGGACAGTGATCAATGAAGAATGGTGCGCTAGAAGCCTCAAGGCAAGGGGCTGCCAACACTGATGCCGAAGTAGGTCAAGGAAGTGAATCAGCTCACGGATGGGAGCTGGGGAAAGGCCGTAAGTCATCGGTGAAGGACAGGAGCAATCAATGCGTTGAACACCTTTCATCTGCTCTGATGAGAACACGGGTAAAACCCATTTGGGTGGATTCCCTGGGGATTTCCCATCAATTACCTTTCACCAGTCACACAAAATATCTGTGCAAAGAAAATCAAAAAATACAGAGAAAAATGGTAAAAAAAACCAGACATGCAAACCGAAAATAAAATAAGCGGAAAATGCTGGGAATCTTCACCAGCAGAGCCATGACCTTTCTAACAAATGATTACTCACCTGAAGCATTCACTATGTTTCTCTCTCCACAGTTGCCGACTAACCTGCTGAATATTTTCCGCACATTCTGCCTTCATTTCGGAGTTGCTGCATCCACTGTGATTTGCTTTTAAACCACCATGTCACATTGGCCTTATTTAAATAAAGTCACGACACTCAACTTGAAGCCTTTTATCGGTCAGATCATTGAGTATTGGTGGTGGCGGCAAAGTGTCGTGGCGGTAGAGTTGCTGCCTCAGTCCCAGGTTCGATCCTGACTACGGGTGCTGTCTGTACGGAGTTTGAACGTTCTCCCTGTGACCACGTGGATTTTACCCGGGGGCTCGGGTTCCCTCCCTCATTCCAAAGATGTACAGATGTGTAGATTAATTAGCTTCTGTAAAAAAAATCATAAATTGTCCCTAATGCATAGGATAGTGTTCGTGTACAGTGTGGTCGCTGGTCGATGTGGACTCGGTGCTGTACGTCTGAAATCTAAAATCTAATAAGAATCAGGAAGCCATGTTGCAGCTTTATAGGATAATAGACTCAAGGAACTACAGAGGCAGGTTGATAAAAAATATACAAAGTGCTGGAGTAACTCAGTGGTTATGGCAGCAACTCTGGAGAACATGGATAGGCGACATTTCAGCGACCCTTCACCACTACCCCACCCAACCGCAATTAAAGATTGTCACAATCCAAAAAGCCATATGTCCATGTTCTCCAGAGATGCTGCCTGACCTGCTGAGTTACTCCAGCACTCTGTGAAACGTCACCTATCCATGTTCTCCAGGGATGCTGCCTGACCCGCTGAGTTGCTCTAGCACTCTGTGAAACGTTACCTAACCATGTTCCCCAGGGATGCTGCCTGACCCGCTGAGTTGCTCTAGCACTCTGTGAAACGTTACCTAACCATGTTCCTCAGGGATGCTGCCTGACCCGCTGAGTACTCCAGCACTCTGTGAAACGTCACCTATCCATGTTCTCCAGAGATGCTGCCTGACCCGCTGAGTACTCCAGCAATTGGTGTCTTTTTTTTGCTGCTTTGTGTGTCTTTGGCATTTGGATTATTGTGTGCAGTTTTAGTCGCTCCATTACAAGAAGGATGTGGAGGCTTTGGAGAGGTAGCAGAAGAGGTTTACCAGAACTCTGCTCAGATGAGGGGGGGTTAGTTATTTAGCAAAACTGGACAAACTTGGATTGTTTTCTCTGGACCATTGGAGACTGAGGAGAGACCTGTTAGAAATATAGAAAAATATGAGAGACATAAATAGAATAAATAGTTAGAACCTTTTTGCCCACTGAATATAAAATAGTAGATGGCAGAGCGTTAGGGTGAGAGAGGCAAAATTTAAAAGAAATATGCAGGGCGAGTTTTTTGCACAGAGTGGTGCGTGCCTGGAACACACTGCCAGGGCTGGTGGTGGTAGAGACAGATACAATTATGGCATTTAGGAGGCTTTTGGATAGACACATGAATCTGGCAGGAAACGTTGGCCTATGGCTTACATGCGGACAGAGAAGATTAATTTAACCTTACAAAATATTGAGCATGGACATTCCGGTCCGAATGGCCTGTTCCTGTGCTGCACTGTTCTCTGTTCCATGTTCCATGTTCCATGTTCCATGTTCCATGTTCCATGTTCCATGTTCTATGTTCGATGTTGCTACGCAGGCAATCTTCTTCTTCGGTCGTATGTCTTTTAGACCTGCAGCTCCGTTGAGGCGAGCCAGGCCAACGTGTCATCGTCCAGGTCAATCAGACCTCGTTCACCATTCAATGGCCGGTATTTGGGGCAACTGGTGAGCATGTGCTCCACTGTCTGTGTTGGGTCCCCACACTCGCAGAAGGCATTGTCCACGAGACCCCACCTCTTCATCGCTACTCCATAGCGTCTGATGCCTGTCCTCAAGCAGGCAATCATGGTCAGGGTTCAATCCTACTGAATTGTAAACCTCTGGTGTCGACTGTGTCGAGTTTGCACACTCCTCCACTCGAGTGCATGTAATTGTGATCTAGTTTAGCACAGTTTAGTTTGGTTTTGTTTACAGATACAGCATGGAAACAGGCTCTTTGACCCACCGAGTCTGCACCGATCAACCTTATAGAAGCATATACAATTCTTAAAGGATTGGACAGGCTAGATGCAGGAAAAATGTTCCTGATATTGGGGGAGTCCAGAACCAGGGGTCACAGTTTAAGAGTAAGGGGTTGGCCATTTAGGACTGAGATGAGGGAAAACCTTTTCACCCAGAGAGTTGTGAGTCTGTGGAATTCTCTGCCACAGAAGGCAGTGGAGGCCAATTCACTGGATGTTTTCAAGAGAGAGTTAGATTTAGCTCTTAGGGCTAAAGGAATCAAGGGATATGGGTGAAAAAGCAGGAGCGGGGTACTGATTTTAGATGATCAGCCATGCTCACATTGAATGGCGGTGCTGGCTCGAAGGACCGAATGGCCTACTCCTGCACCTAATTTTCTATGTTTCTATGACCAGCGATCTCTGCACACTACTATCCTACACACATGAGGGACAATTTACAGTTTTACCAAGCTAATTAACCTACAAACCTGTTTGTCTTTGGAGGGATGGAGGAAACAGGAGCTCCCTGGGAAAACTCACGCAGGTCACAGGTAGAAGGTACAAACTCCGTACAGACAGCACCCTTAGTCAGGGTCGTACCCGGGTCTCTGGCGCTATAAGGCAGCAACACTACCGCTGGGCCATCATGTCACTGTGGTTCCCTCTCACAACTCAAAGACATGTTGGTAGATTAATTGGACACTGTACTTGGACCCTCAGTATGAGTGGGTGACATGATGATGACCATTTGACAAAGAATGGCTTAAAAGGAACTGAGTGGGACTGGGACAGATGGGAGCGCTGAGCATACGTTTGATGGGAAGAATAGCCTTTTTACATTTCAAAGTGAAATATGTGGTTCTGTAAAATATGAGATACCAAGTGTGCACGGTGGCGCAGCGGTAGAGTTGCTGCCTTACAGCGAACACAGCGCCAGAGACTCAGGTTCGATCCTGACTACGGGCGCCGTCTGAATGGAGTTTGTACGTTCTCCCCGTGACCTGCGTGGGTTTTCTCCGAGATCTTCGGTTTCCTCCCACACTCCAAAAGACGTACAGGTATGTAGGTTAAGTGGCTGGGTAAATGTAAAAATTATCCCTAGTGGGTGTAGGATAGTGTTAATGTGCGGTGATCGCTGGGCGGACTTGGTGGGCCGAAGGGCCTGTGCCCGCGCTGTATCTCTAAATCTAAAAAAATCTAAATGATAAACTGTAACATGTTCTACTGCTGTGCAAAGATATAGCATCGGTGGCATGGTATCGCAGTGGTAGAGCTACTGCCTTCATCATCATCGGCAGTCACTCGAAGCGAGCATGACTGGCCTCTCCAGAGGGACTTAGGGTGGATTCCCTTTATGGAGGATGCCTGTGTGTGACTTGTGTAACGTGGGGAGACTGGTGCACAGAGAGCCACCGCACGGTCCTTGACAGATCTGGGTCAGGATCCTGTGGCATGGAGTCCAAGACGACCGGGGACCCTTTTCTGCTGCAGCCTTCATCCGCCTTCCCAGCCGTTGTGACGCTCCACTAAAGTCAGCCATCATCCTCCGCCTGTTCCACCGTTGAGGTCTTGGTTGGATCGCTCTTTGTCAGGGACCTCCCCCTTGACCTTACTGCCATGGGTGACCCTACCAGGAGCGTAGCTCCAGACGGCATCACTCTCAGGATCTCAGGACCACACCACGACAAGGTGACAATCCACGGAGAAGGCTATTGCCTTACAGCACCAGAGACCCAGGTTCGATCCTGACA
Source organism: Rhinoraja longicauda (assembly GCF_053455715.1). NCBI lineage: Eukaryota > Metazoa > Chordata > Chondrichthyes > Rajiformes > Arhynchobatidae > Rhinoraja > Rhinoraja longicauda. Next base: position 28,762,321 of record NC_135979.1, read on the forward strand.
GCGGGTGCTTGTCTGTGTCGAGTTTGTATGTTCTCCCTGTGTCCTGCGTAGGTTTTCTCCGGGATCTTCGGTTTCCTCCCACACTCCACAAATGTACAGGTTTGTAGGTTAATTGGTTTAGTATAAATAGAAATTTGTTCCTTGTGTGTGTATAGTAGAGTTAATGTGCGGGGGTCAGTGTGGACTCGGTGTGCCGAAGGGCCTGTTTTCATGCTGTATCTCTAAACTAAACTAAAGTAAACATAAGACAGACGGGTGCAGGAAGGAACTGCAGATGCTGGTTTAAACCAAAGATAGACACACAATGCTGTAGTAACTCAGCAGGTCAGGCAGCATCTCTGGAGAGAAGGAATGGGTGATGTTTCGGGTCGAGACCCTTCTTCAGATTAGATATATTTACAAATAGTTGACTTCAAACAAATTATCTGTTTACAATCTTTTCAAATACATTCACACACTAAGAGGATTACTACTCTGTTTTATTAGCATCTGGTGAAGATTACTGCTTTGCTAGATTTCCAACGAGAATTGCTCTGCAATAAAAAATCCGTTTGCCCTCAGCCCATTAACTATTGAGGACTGGTGTAGCAAGCCTGGAAATTGGAAAAAGTAATGCAAAGATAAACTGAGGTTATTTTCAAAGTAATAAACTCCTATTTACTAATTAGAAGAGGAAAACAGGGTTCACAGCATGTGCTCATCACAGGCTCTGCAAACCTATGCAGTGCTCTCTGAATAAGGACATTAGGAGCTTTTTGCTAATCGGCCAACATTGTAATTTGCCAATTAGCTGAAATAGTGTAGGAGGCAGATGCCCATGAAAAAATAATCCATTTCAGAAAGGTCAGGGGAAGCAGATGGGAATTGAGGTTGAAGGGATATAGATAGAGAGAAGATATGTAACCTTGCAGAGCTGCAATTTTATTGAATATCATTGACATGCAAAACCATTATTTTCCAAAGATCGACACAATATGATGGAGTAACTCAGCGGGTCAGGCAGCATCCCAGGAGAAAATGGACGTTTCAGGTCATGACCCATCTTCGTTATTGTCCATTATTGTCACACATAAAGAGGCTCGCATCGTTGAGAATCTTGTTTTTGCGGTGTTTCATTTCACCAAGTAAATTGCACAGGTGTTTTTTAAGATTTAGACCTTTTAAAACTTCACTGAAGCTTTGTCGAAGCATTGCTAAGAGGTGGTGCAACTGGCAGAGTTGTTAGGTGTCGGCGTCCGTCCTGATCTCCCAGGCTGTCTGTACGGAGTTTGCATGTTCTCCTTGTGACTGTACGGGTTTCTTTCCAATCCATTAGTTTCCTCTCGCGCTGCCAAGATGCATGGTTTGGTAAACTAGTTATTTCATAAGTTCACAAGTGATAGGAGCAGAATTCGGCCGTTCGGCCCATCAGGTCTACTCCTCCATTCATTCATGGCTGATCTATCTCTCCCTCCTAACCCCATTCTCCTGCCTTCTCCCCATAACCCCTGTTACCATCACTAATCACAAAGCTATCTATCTCTGCCTTAAAAATATCCATTGACTTGGCAATGAATTCCACAGATTCACCACCCTTGACGAACAATATTCCTCCTCATCTCCTTCCTAAAAGTACGTCCTTTTATTCTGAGGTTATCTCTGTAAATCACCCACTAACTAACCTGCAGGAAGGCTTGGAAGACTTGAAGAGAACGTGGGGAAAATAAAGTGGGATTAGTGAAAACGGATGTTGATTAGTTGGTGTGGACTTGGCTAGCCAAAGGTCTCTGTTTTGTAACACTCCAAAATGAAAGCAGGGCAACTTTTTTATGTTTGCTGTCAAATTCCAAAGAACATCCAGTCATTCAATTTATTGATGGAAGGTTTTGCATGAAGGAATTCTTCAATTGATTTCTTAAACTATTCAAAGGTCTGACTACAAACTTGAAATAAAGAACTTGGTAGGGATTTGAACCTGGAACATTGAGCATAGAACAGTACAGCCCAGGATTAGAGGCTTTGCCTCACAATGTCCACACCAAACATAATGCCAAGTTAAACTAATGTCCTCTACCTGCAAGTTGTGTAGGAGAATAACTGCAGATGCTGGTACAAATCGAAGGTATCACAAAATGCTGGAGTAACTCAGCAGGCCAGGCAGCATCTCAGGAGAGAAGCTGACTGACCTGCTGAGTTACTCTAGCATTTTGTGATATCCTCTACTTGAACGTGATCCATACGCCTCCATTTCCTTCATTTGCACGTTCCTATCCAAAATCCTAAACGCCAAAATAGTATCTGCCTCCACAGCCACCCCTGCCAGCGCATTCCACGCATCCTGGACTCTGTGTAAAAAATAAACTTCTCCTGCACTTATCCTTTAAACTTTGACCCTTTCACTTTAACGTTACGGCCTCTTGTCTTTGATATTGCCTCTTACTGGATAGACTCGGCTTGTACTCGCTGGAATTTAGAAGATTGAGGGGGGATCTTATAGAAACTTACAAGATTCTTAAGGGGTTGGACAGGTTGGATGCGGGAAGATTGTTCCCGATGTTGGGGAAGTCCAGAACAAGGGGTCACTGTTTAAGGATAAGGGGGAAGTCTTTTAGGACCGAGATGAGAACGTTTTTTTTCACACATAGAGTGGTGAATCTGTGGAATTCTCTGCCACAGAAGGTAGTTGAGGCCAGTTCATTGGCTATATTTAAGAGGGAGTTAGATGTGGCCCTTGTGGCTAAAGGGATCAGGGGGTATGGAAAGAAGGCAGGAACGGGATACTGAGTTGGATGATCAGCCATGATCATATTGAATGGCGGTGCAGGTTCGAAGGGCCGAATGGCCTACTCCTGCACCTATTTTCTATGTTTCTATATTTTCACCTTTGGAAGCGCTCCATCAAGTTTTACTTTATTCACATCTTCCTTCTTGGATGTAATGACTATTAAAGGCTGAAATATAAGATTAGAGTTTCAAACTGTGATCAGGTCGTGAGATTCTACTTCAGCTACTTGATCTTAACTGTAAAAGCAGGAATCTGGTGCCTCACTTTATCATTGGCATTTTAACAAAAGCAGGCACGCAAGTAATTGAATTTGTACAAGTATGTAGACAGTTCATTCAGACAGGTACATATATAGGACAGGTTTAGAGGGATATGGGCCAAACGCAGGTAGGTTGCATTAGTGTAGATGGAACATGTTGGTTGGTGTGGGCAAGTTGGGCCGAAGGGCCTGTTTCCACACAGTGCGAGTCTATGACCTGACACCCATTTGGTGACTTCTGAAATCATTGCATTTATTATTTTGGACCCCTGAAAGAAAATATTACACCCCAAACACATGTTATATTTAGGATTGCCAACTTTCTCACTCCCAAATAAGGGACAAAAGGTGACGTCACCACCCTGTACCCCATGTGACCTCACCCAGCCAGTGGCCACATCCTCCCGCTCCACCAATGGCGGCCGCCTAGGCCAGGAGGCAGGTTGTGACGCAACCTCCATCAGGCGGACCCGGGCCCTCAGGCCTACAGTGTCCGGGCATACAGCAGCCCCCTGGCCTACAGTGTCCAGGCCTACAGCGGCCCCCTGGCCTACAGTGTCCGGGCCTAATATGGGACAAGGGCGGTCCCGTATGGGACAAACCAATCTAGCCCAATATACGGGATGTCCCGGCTAATACGGGACAGTTGGCAACCCTAGTTATATTTAACAAAGATTAGTGATAGAGTCATCTCAACAGGGGTTCTTCAGGAAGACATTAAAATAATTGGATATAAAGAGTAAAAAAATCAGTGTCTTAATGATAGGTCTAAAGATGGGTCCTGATCTGAAACGCCAATTATCCATGTTCTCCAGAGAGGCTGCCTGACTCATTAAGTTACTCCAGCACTTTATGTCTTTTCCCCCTGTTTCCATGGTAACAAATGAGTGTTTTAATTCTTGAATATCCCGTCAGACAATCGATCTAATGAAATCTGAGTCTGTACAAGTTCAGTTCAATTCACTTGCAGCTGGAACTTTAGCCCACGATGTCATGGTATCTGCATTTCATCTCTGGTTCTCACCAACTTGAATCAAAATAACTCTTGTCCGAGTGACGGTCTTCATTCACTCTTTCACTTCCACAAGCTAGGATCATCACTAAACCTACCACATCTGGATTTAAGGCTTTCCTAATGAATATTTCTTCCTTCTACCAATGTTTGTAGACTAGACTTTAGACTTTACAGGTATAGTTCGGATACAGGCCCCTTGGCCCACCGAGTCCATGCCAACCAGTGACCACTCTGCACACTAGCATTACCCTACACCCTAGGGACAATTTATATATATATTTTTAACCAAACTCAATTAACCTACAAACCCGTAAGTCTTTGAAAGCCGGAGCACCTGGAGAAAAACCACGTGGTCAATAGACAATAGACAATAGACAATAGGTGCAGGAGGAGGCCATTCGGCCCTTCGAGCCAGCACCACCATTCAATGTGATCATGGCTGATCATTCTCAATCAGTACCCCGTTCCTGCATTCTCCCCATACCCCCTGACTCTGCTATCATTAAGAGCTCTATCCAACTCTCTCTTGAATGCATTCAGAGAATTGGCCTCCACTACATTCTGAGGCAGAGAATTCCATGGATTTACAACTCTCTGAGTGAAAAAGTTTTTCCTCATCTCCGTTCTTAATGGCCTACCCCTTATTCTTAAACTGTGGCCCCTGGTTCTGGACTCCCTCAACATTGTGGACATGTTTCCTGCCTCTAACGTGTCCAACCCCTTAATAATCTTATATGTTTCGATAAGATCCCCTCTCATCCTTCTAAATTCCAGTGTATACAAGCCTAGTCGCTCCAGTCTTTCAACATATGATAGTCCCGCCATTCCGGGAATCAACCTAGTAAACCTACGCTGCACGCCCTCAATAGCAAGAATATCCTTCCTCAAATTTGGAGACCAAAACTGCACACAGTACTCCAGGTGCAGTCTCACTAGGGCCCTGTACAACTGCAGAAGGATCTCTTTGCTCCTATACTCAACTCCTCTTGTTATAAAGGCCAATATTCCATTGGCTTTCTAGTAAGAGTGTCACACATAATAAAACCATTAGAAATAAATTGGTTGATCAATTCACAGGAGTTGGCATTCGGGTGTCTTTTACGGGAAAACAAGGAGAAATGCGAGAAATGCAGCAGCTTTCCGGAGGTCAAAAATCGCTTGTGGCGCTTGCTTTAATCTTTGCCATTCAGAAATGTGACCCAGCTCCATTTTACCTCTTTGATGAAATTGACCAGGCCCTGGATGCTCAACACAGAAAAGCTGTTTCAGATATGATATCAGAACTTTCCGCACATGCCCAGTTCATTACGACTACATTCAGGCCAGAATTACTCGAATCAGCAGACAAGTTTTATGGAGTGAAATTCAGGAATAAGGTCAGTCACATTGATGTGATCACAGCTGAACAAGCTAAAGACTTTGTGGAAGATGATACTACGCATGGATAAAAATAGCAGGACCTGGTTTCCAATCAATTGAACACAAGTTGTATACTTTTTATCTCCAGATTTGATTTGCACTAATAGTGCTTATATCATACTAAACTAGATAGTCACTGCATTTCACATGGCTACTCAAAAAATATTCTAAATTCCACCTGTGAAGTTGAGTTGAGGTCAATTTAATTGGACTTTATGCCATTTAGGAAATGACCAGAGCAGATTTTCTTCAAAGAAATTTGGCATCTATTCTGTCTCTTTGTTGCTGTTTTTTAAAATAAAGACACCCGCTATCTTTTGCATGCAAAGTTGAACTATGTCTATGTTTTTGTAAAGTTTCTCATAGTTGTTTATAAGCTTGGTATCTTCCATTGCAATAAATAGCTTTTCACTATAAAAAAAATTAAAAAAATAAAAAAATAAAAATAAAAATAAAAATTTAAAAATTGGTATTGACATGGCTAGAGGCGGCACAGCGGTAGAGTTGCTGCCTTACAACGCCAGAGACCTAGGCTCAATCCCGAGTACGGGTATTGTTTGTACAGGGTTTGTACGTTCTCCCCGTGACCTGCGTGGGTTTTCTCCAGGGTCTTCGGTTTCCTCCCACACTCCAAAGACATACAGGTTTGTAGGTTAATTGGCTTGGTTTAAAAGTAAAAATTGTCCCTAGTGTGTGTAGGATTGTGTTGATGTGTGGGGATCGCTGGTCGGTGTTGACTCGGTGGGCCGAAGGACCTGTTTTCATGCTGTATCTCTAAACTAAACTAAAATCTAAAATGGACTGTACACACTATTTACTGTTATGTAACTGTGTTGTGATAGAGTCACCAGTGAGTCCGGTAATTGTGCATCTTTTGTCAGTTAGATCTATTGCCCCTGTTACAATTGAGTCAAAAACTTTGCCAACCGAGGATGCAAAAAACATAATTTTGTCACATTGTTCAATCCAAGACTCCTCAGTGAACTCTCTCCAGCTACTCACTCAAGCTGAAGTGGACCATGGAAATTGGTATGTTGTTTGTATTAGCGTTGAACAATTCACCACCATGATATATATGTAAGACTTGTGCGTACGTTCTCTGAATTGGTGAGGGAGCTGAATCAACAAGATGCAGCTGTTCTGGGGGTCTCAGCTTTTACTGATTTTTAAAATTCCCTGCACTAACAATAGTGATTCTAAGGATCATGTGCAATATCATGTTGGCATCAAGGGAGGGGGGGGGGGGTGGGGGGGGGGGGGGGGGGGTGGGGGGGGGGGTGAAGGAGTCTCCAGTAAAAGACGAAAAAAAGTGCGAGTTTAACGTTTTAGAGATACAGGGTGGAAACAGGCCCTTCGGCCCACTGAGTCGGTGCTGACCAGCGATCCCCTATGCTAGCACTATTCGACATCAAGAAGATTTACAATATTTTACCAAAGCCAATTAATCTAAAAACTTGTAGGTCTTTGGAGTGTGGGAGGAAACCGGAGCACCCAGAGAAAACCCGTGCAATCAGAGGGAGAACGTACAAACTATGTACAGATAGCCCCCATAGTCAGAAAAGAACCAGGGGGTCGGGCACTGTAAGGCAGCAGCTCCACCACTGTGCCGCCGTGCCACCCTGTATTCTCTGTATCCCAAGTTTCTGTACTGAGATCAACAGCAGCTAATCCTGCGGAATCAGTGTGGGCAAGGGAAAAAATGACAGCCATGTTCTGTGTGAAAAATGAGAAAACGTATCTCTGCAGTGGCTGAACGTTTATTAGAGCAGAGGTTTAGAGGCCTCAAGAAGGCAACTGCTATCATCATGTTTTGGTCTCCTAACCTGAGGAAAGACGTTCTTGCCTTAGAGGGAGTACAGAGAAGGTTCACCAGATTGATCCCTGGGATGGCGGGACTTTCATATGAAGAAAGACTGGATAGACTGGGCTTGTACTCGCTGGAATTTAGAAGACTGAGGGGGGATCTTATAGAAACATATAAAATTCTTAAGGGGTTGGAGAGGCTAGATGCGGGAAGATTGTTCCCGATGTTGGGGGAGTCCAGAACCAGGGGTCACAGCTTAAGGAAGTCTTTTAGGACCGAGATGAGAAAACATTTCTTCACACAGAGAGTGGTGAGTCTGTGGAATTCTCTGCCACAGAAGGTAGTTGAGGCCAGTTCATTGGCTATATTTAAGAGGGAGTTAGATGTGGCCCTTTTTGCTAAAGGGATCAGGGGGTATGGAGAGAAGGCAGGTACAGGCTACTGAGCTGGATGATCAGCCATGATCATATTGAATGGCGGTGCAGGCTCGAAGGGCCGAATGGCCTACTCCTGCACCTATTTTCTATGTTTCTATGTTTCTATCAAAGACCCAGACCATCCTGACCACGCTCTCTTCTCTCTGGTATTATTGGGACGGTGGAGCAAGAGCTGAGAAATCTGACCTCCAGCTTCAAGATTATCTTCTTCCCACAAGCCACCAGGCCCTTGAACCACTCTGCACACAACCCGACTCAGCACCAAACAACTATGGACATTACACTACTAATGTTGCACTATATACCTTGGCAGCATTTTAATTCCCCATCTCCTCTGATCTCATCTATGGCCTCCAGCACTGTAATTTTGTGCAGTTTAGTTTAGAGATACAGCGCGTAAACAGACCCTTATGGCCCACTGGGTTCACGCCGACCAGCGATCCCTGCACATTAACACTATCCTATACGCTCTAGGAACAAATTATACATTAACCAAACCAATTAACTTACATACCTATAGGTCTTTAGAGTGTGGGAAGATATCAGAGAAAACCCACGCACGTCACGGGAAGAACGTACAAACTCCGTACAGGCAGCACCCATAGTCAGGATAGAACCCGGGTCTCCGGCGCTGCATTTGCTGTAAGGCAGCAACTCTACCGCTGCGCAACTCTGCTGCCATAATATGGAGGCCCAGAGCATGTTTGAGAAGAACTGGTCATATTCCGCACCTGAACTGGCCATTACTGCTGTAAGTCATCCACCTGCAATATTGGCCCAGATTTCCGCCCTCCATGAGGGCAGGCTGACTTGCTCATGTCCCAATGCCCTCTATTTGTGTTTTGACATGTTCCTTTTTACTGGCGAACACAACTGCCTCCTACTGCCCTCATCTACAGCATTTGTTCCTTTGTTGTTCTCTCTCTAATTGCCACGTTAAACACATTGACCAGATCTCATCTGCAACTGTTCCACCTGATGAAACTGGTCTTGCCCGATCAGAGATATTCCCCATGTGCCATCCAGTACTTCCCATCTTCTCGATGGCTTGAAACTAGTTTTATTCTCTTTTCCACATAGATTGGAGGGTCTTTGCCCTGACCCTTGCTTCTCTCTCCACAGGTGCTGCCTGACCTGCTGAATGTTTGCAGCATTTTCTGTTTATGCTTCACTCCATGAAGCAGCCCTGGCTCACGCTGTGCACTGTGACAAGTGTAATAAGAGGAAAAGTGAGTTGTTCTGTCCAGCAGCACCAGTGTAGAGGCAGACTTTTAACGTATCAGATCAATAACCTTTCACAAGATCTAATTTCCAAAAACTTCAGCTGCTGCAAATTTGAAATAAAAACAGAACATTTGTAATTGGCACCAGTTCCAAATATTCAGTGTTTATTTCAAACTTGCTGTTCCTTTATTTTTGTTTGCATTTGAAACACATTGAGGTGTTCCATATAACTTCAATAAACCATTCTTTACTTTTGAGTTCAGTCTTTCTTGCTTTGCATCATCTGCTCATTATGACCATTGACTAAGGATGGCATTTGTTGCACTGCGTTTGTTTTGCGGTTTACACCACGGTGAACATTGCCCATGTAGAACTTCACCACAATGGAATTGTTCCCCAACCAATAAATAGCAGCAACAGCTGGAGATCCTGCACTCAGACACAGCTCCATCTCTTCTGTGGGTTTCTGTGGGAACGATTTTATCCACTTGGCTGGCGAACCTGATGATTTGGTTCGGAGAGCCTCAGAGCTGTGGACCCGATGACCACTGTGAGGGTGAAGCAACTGCACTCCCTGACGATGGGAAAGATGCACTGGGTGCAAGTACTGCACAGCACAACACCACTCCAGCAGCAGCAATCCATGCATTGGAGAGTGGAGAAAACACCACTGTTGGAGACGAGGCAAAAATGCCTCAGTCAAGTCAAGTCAAGTCAAGTCAAGTCAAATTTATTTGTCACATACACATACACGATGTGCAGTGAAATGAAAGTGGCAATGCCTGCGGGTTGTGCACAAAAAGAATTACAGTTACAGCATATAAATAAAGTTAATAAGTTACTATTAGTGTCGACAAAAATTTAGTCTCTGGGGTTATAAAAGTTGACAGTCCTGATGGCCTGATGAAGCTCCGTCTCATCCTCTCCGTTTTCACAGCGTGACAGCGGAGGCGTTTGCCTGATCGTAGCATCTGGAACAGTCCATTACTGGGGTGGCAGGGGTCCCTCATGATCTTACTTGCTCTGGATCTGCACCTCCTGATGTATAGGTCCTGCAGGGGGATGAGTGTAGTTCCCATGGTGCGTTCTGCCGAACGCACTACTCTCTGCAGGGCCATCCTGTCGTGGGCAGAGCTGTTCCCAAACCAGACTGTAATGTTGCCGGACAGGATGCTCTCTACAGCCCCAGAGTAGAAGCAATGAAGGATCTTCAGAGACACTCTGAATTTCCTCAGTTGTCTAAGGTGGTAAAGGCGCTGCTTAGCCTTACCCACCAGTGCGGCAATGTGCGTTGCCCACGTCAGATCCTCTGCGATGCGGACTCCCAAGTATTTAAAACTGCTCACCCTATCCACAATCGACCCATTTATCTCCAGTGGCGTGTACGTCCTTGGATGTTTAGCCCTTCTGAAGTCCACAATCAGCTCCTTTGTTTTAGTGACATTCAAGAGGAGGCTATTGTCCTGACACCAGAGTGCCAGATCAGCCACCTCCTCCCGGTAGGCCTTCTCATCGTTGTTGGAGAACAGGCCCACCACCACAGGAGGTAGCAGGACCATCCAAGCCAATGGCAGAGGGTCGGCCTGAGGAAGACTCTCTGTTATTTGTTGTTCACTATTCAGTGTGCAACAAATGCCTGCTTTAGCATTTTATAAATGTAGACGGGAATTCTGTGCTGTATGCACACCTTGTATCTGGCTTTACACAGATCAGCACAAACATGAAATAAAACAGCTCTGAGATCAGTGGTAAATTTAACGAACAAGTCGGTTTATTAAAGGCATTTCATTGTGCGCGTGGTTTAAAACACTTCGAGGGAACACAAAAAATTTCAAAGATTCACTGTAGATGCAGCATTTTATATTCTCAAGACTTATAACATAAACAGCCAGCTAAACAGTTACAAAGAGCACTTGTAATCTCAATGTTGCAACGGATAATAACCTACTCAGAAATGCGAACCAAACAACTTTTCCCCTCACCAGATAAGGAAACATGCTTTTCAGCAAAGTGTATTAGTTTTACCTATTTACAATCCCTGATGCCTATGTTAATTCAGCTTGCAGTGCTGTGAAGGTTAAGTACATGAACGCATCTATTTATTACCGTCCCAACATTCTACGTTGGCCATTTACCCATCATTCCCCAGTAAGTGATCTCCAGGGTTAAACAGATTAAAACCTCCTCATCTTCCATATAATTTCCAAATTTACAACAACATTAAGATCGTGCCTGATTTTCCTGACCAATGTTATTTTTTGGAATAGATTCCATTGGGTGCCAATATCGATGAATCAGTGTCTGAAATCTACTCGGTGAACTCGTATCCACACCCATCTTTAGTAGCGAATTCCCAAAATTAACTCTGAACTGGATGGAGATATGTTTTCTTTTCTTATATCAATGGTGCAAAGGTACTTTATTTCCACATGGATTTAGATACACTGAAATTCATTGTTTTGCATTCAATTCGGTAAAATCATGCTAAAGATAAAAACAATCATAAATAAATACAAAAGTCCAACAATTGTAGTCTTGGAATAGTAGACTTCACTGAAGCAGAACACAGGGTCACGGAATTGTCACCAACTTCTTGGCTTCAAGGTTTAAGTTCTTAAAAGTCCAGAGTCTAATCTTGGCCTTAAAGGCCCGTTGTCCTGGTGGTAGCACTGGGTCAGGGTTGCAGGGTCGGCCTGGCCTGGCGATGTTGTCCGTGTCCTCCAGCGCTGCTCCGCCGCTCCGTGCCGCTGCAGGCTGCGTCCGATCCGCATGCTGGTCCTCTGTGGGGCCTCCAGTGGCGCCCGATCCACACCATCCCCTGGAGAATTGAGGGGAGAATTACTTTTAAATATGCAAAGATCATCGGCAAGCGTTGAGGAAACAGGAAGGACCCTTTTTCCATCACACACGAGTCACCAACCGGGGACCGTAAGTTTAAAGTGACTTGTGAAATATGTGGACAGAAGATGAGGAAACCAAACTGACCCAGAAAGTAGTAGAGTCTGGAAAACATGGGGGAGAAGAGAAGTCTCAACATGTTTAAAAGTGCTGAACATGCATGAGGAATAGGGCCTTCAGGGTTAAACACTCTCTTCTGGGAGTTGGGATGAGGCTTGGATGATAGCAGTTGTATCTCCACTCTCCAATGCACGGATTTCTGCTGCTGGAGTGGTGTCGTGCTGTTCAATACCTTCACCCGATACGACTTTCCCATCGTCAGGGCATGCGGTTGTTTCCTCCTCAGTGCGATCATCTGGTCCGTGGGTCTGAGGGTCTCTGAACCGAAACATCAGGTACGCCAGCCAAGTGGAGAAAATCATTGTCACTGTTCAGTGTAACTCAGAAGAGATTGAGCTGCGTCTGACTGCTGGATCTTCAGCTGTTGCTGCTATTTATTGGTTGGGGAACAATTCCGTTGTGATGATGTTCCACATGGGTAATGGTCACAATGAGCAGATGATGCAAAACAATAAAGACTGAATTCAAAAGTAAAGAATGCTTTACTGAAGTTCTATGGAACATCTCAAAGTGTTTCAAAAGCAAACAAAAATAAAGTTTTAGAAAATGCAAAGAAAACGTTGAATATTTGGAACTGCTGCTGATTTCAAGTGTTCTATTTTTATTTCATATTTACAGCAGCTGCAGTATTCATCAATTGATTTCTAGTGAAAGGGCATTGATCTGATACGTTAAAAGTCTGTCCCTACACAGATGTTGCTGGATGTAAATACTCCACATGTCATGCATTTCCTCTTATGACATTCCAATGGTTATCATTTCAGGGTTCAGTGTTCTGCCATCACTTTCTTTACACTCTTACACTGACAAACTTATTCATTTTCATTCCAAAATGTTTTTATTTTAATCACTGCAGTGGTTCTGCGGTGGAGTTGCTGCTTCACAGCCCCTGGGACCATGGTTCGATGCTGACAGCAGTGGCTGTCTGTGTGGTGTTTTGTACATTCTCCCTGTGACCACCTGGATGTTGTCTGGGTGGCCCGCTTCATCCCACAGTCCAATGACGTGAAGGTTTCTGGGTTAATTGGCAAATTGTCGGTAGTGTGTGGGGTGATCACTGGTCCATGTGGTCTTGGGGGGCTGATGGGCCTGTTTCCACACTGTATCTCTAAGCTGAGCTGAGCTAAGACAAGAAAGATTGTGGCGGCTGTGTTATATACATTTCTTGTCAACCTCCAGCTTCAAGATTATCTTCTTCCCACAAGCCACCAGGCTCTTGAACCACTCTGCACACAACACGACTCAGCACCAAACAACTATGGACATTACACTACTAATGTTGCACTATTTACCTTGGCAGCATTTTCATTCCCCATCCCCTCTGATCTCAGGGCTTTGTCCGCCAGCACTGAAATATTGCACCCAAAGTATGTTTGAGAAGAAATGGTCTTCTTCCGCACCAGAACTGGCCATTACTGCTGTAAGTCATCCACCTGCAATATTGGCCAAGATTTCCGCCCTCCATGAGGGCAGGCTGACCTGCTGGGCATGTCCCATTGCCCTCTATTTGTGTTTTGGCATGTTCCTTTTTACTGTGGAACACAACTGCCTCCTACTGCCCTCATCTACAGCATTTGTTCCTTTGTTGTTCTCTCCCTAATTGCCACGTTAAACACATTGACCAGATCTCATCTGCAACTGTTCCACCTGATGAAACTGGTCTTGCCCGATCAGAGATATTCCCCATGTGTCATCCAGTACTTCCCATCTTCTCTATGGCTTGAAACTACTTTTAGTCTCTTTTCCACATAGATTGGAGGTTCTTTGCCCTGACCCTTGCTTCTCTCTCCACAGGTGCTGCCTGACCTGCTGAATGTTTGCAGCATTTTCTGTTTATGCTTCACTCCATGAAGCAGCCCTGGCTCCCGCTGTGCACTGTGACAAGTGTAATAAGATGAAAAGTGAGTTGTTCTGTCCAGCAGCACCAGTGTAGAGGAAGACGTTTAACATATCAGATCAATAACCTTTCACAAGATCTAATTTCCAAAAACTGCAGCTGCTGCAAATTTGAAATAAAAACAGAACATTTGTGCTGCTATCCAAAGACCTGCAGGTTTGTAGAATAAATGGCCTCTGTAAATTGCCCGTATTGTGTGGGGAGTATAACCAAGGTGGTTCATCAAAGCAAGTCTAGTGGTGATTCCTTCACAGGTGGGATATTTCCACAGAGAGCAGCCACACAGAGGAAGATGAGAGTTAGTTTATTTTATTTAAGATACAGTGTGGAAGCAGGCCCTTCAGCCCCCCAAATTCCCGCACATTAACACAATCCTACACACCTGGGACCATTTACATTTATACCAAGCCAATTAATAGACAATAGACAATAGACAATAGGTGCAGGAGGGGGCCATGCGGCCCTTCGAGCCAGCACCGCCATTCAATGTGATCATGGCTGATCATTCTCAATCAGTACCCCGTTCCTGCCTTCTCCCCATACCCCCTGACTCCGCTATCCTTAAGAGCTTTATCTAGCTCTCTCTTGAATGCATTCAGAGAATTGGCCTCCACTGCCTTCTGAGGCAGAGAATTCCACAGATTCACAGCTCTCTGACTGAAAAAGTTTTTCCTCATCTCAGTTCTAAATGGCCTACCCCTTATTCTTAAACTGTGGCCCCTTGTTCTGGACACCCCCAACATTGGGAACATGTTTCCTGCCTCTAACATGTCCAACCCTTTAATAATCTTATACGTTTCGATAAGATCTCCTCTCATCCTTCTAAATTCCAGTGTATACAAGCCTAGTCGCTCCAGTCGTTCAACATATGACAGTCCCGCCATTCCGGGAATTAACCTAGTAAACCTACGTTGCACGCCCTCAATAGCCTGCAAACCTGTATGTCTTTGGAGTGTAGGGGGGGGAAATGAAAATCTCTGAGAAAACCCACACAGGTCACAGGGGAAACGTACAAACTCCATACAGCCAGCACCCATGATCAGGATCGAACCCGAGTTCCTGGCGCTGTTAGGCTGTGCCACTGTGTGGCCCTATTGACGATGTTATTGTAGATTGTGTTCCAGATGCAATGGAGAAAGTCAGAATGACTTTGAGCCCAAAGTTTACTTTAGTTTACTTTAGAGATACAGCATGGAAACAAGCCCTTCGGCCCACCGAGTCCACGCTGACCAGAGGTCACCCATACACTAGTTCTACCCTACACATTAGGGACAATGTTTGGAAGCCAATTTATCTGCAAGACCCGCATGCCTTTGGAGTATGATTTGAAACCGGAGAACATACCCAGAGAAAACCCACACGGTCACAGGGAGAACATACAAACTGTACAGACGATATCCATTGTCAGGATCGAACCTGGGTCTCTGGCACTGTTGGACAGCAACTCTACCGCTGCGCCACCGTGCCGCCCCGATGCGCTTTACAATATATATTGATTTCTCAGATTGCTTTTTGGGAAAGGATAAAAATCTAATTAGGTTCAGCCAAGTATCACTAACACAGAGGATGGTAAAAATATTAAGACAACGTTTTAAAAACTCCAGCACATGTGGAGTGTCTAGTGAGGCATAATCGTTAGCAACTGGAATCAATAATGGCTGTAGTTGGTAACAAGATATTGATGGTGTCAATAGTTTCTCCTGCACCAGCCTTCATCCTGAACCCATCCAGATGGGGACAGAAAGTAGTTAAGCCTCATAGAGCTTCACAAACAACAGACCATTTGAAAACTTAATAGAAAACCGACTAAGCACACATCAACTTACCTACATCGGCGAGACCAAACTAAGGCTCGGCAATCGTTTCGCTCAACACCTTCACTCAGTCCGCCTTAACCAACCTGATCTCCCAGTGGCAGAGCACTTCAACTCCCCCTCCCAATCCCAGTCTGACCTTTCTGTCCTGGGCCTCCTCCATTGTCAGAGTGAGGCCCAGCGAAAATTGGAGAAACAACATCTCATATTTCGCTTGGGCAGTTTGCAGCCCAGCGGTATGAACAGTGACTTCTCCAACTTCAGATAGTTCCTCTGCCCTCTCTATCCCCTCCCCCTTCCCAGTTCTCACACTAGTCTTCCTGTCTCCTACTACATCCTATCTTTGTCCCGCCCCCTCCCCTGACATCAGTCTGAAGAAGGGTCTCGACCCGAAATGTCGCCTATTCCTTCTCTTCTGAGATGCTACCTGACCTGCTGAGTTACTCCAGCATTTTGTGTCTAACCACAAAAAAAAAGATTTAAATACAAGTGCTATAAGTAATATGACAAGATATTATAGAAAATTGTAAAATAGAGGGGGATGTTAACTTCTCGTGTTTATCCTGCATTTAAAAAACAATTTTTCGAAATACAGCATGGAAATGGACCCTTCGGCCACTGCCGACTAACAATCACTTGTACACTAGTTCTATCCTCCACATTAGGGACAAGTTACAATTTTACAGAAGCCTAACCTACAAACCTGCACGTCCTTGGGATGTTGGAAGAAACCGGAGCACCCGGAGGAAACCCACACGGTCACAAGGAGAATGTAGAAACTCCGTACAGGCAAGCACCCGTAGTCAGGATCAAACTTGGGTCTCTGGTGCTGTAAGGCAGCAACTCCACCACTATGCCACCGTGTCGCCGTTTCAAGATACCACAGAAATTTGTAAATTAGAGAGGGATGATAATTTCACATGTGTATCCTGCATTATTTTTTAAAGCATTTCAGAGATACAGCATGGAAAGAGCTTTTGTCCAGAGTCTGCGCTGGACGACAGTAAAACATATTCTAATAGCATTGAAACCACTATTCCAATGATTACCACTGCAGAATTTTATTCTTGATGGCTGCTATCTCTGCAGGAACATTATGGTTTGTTGCACTCATGTTCTTACTAGGAATCTCTACAGCAGCAAGTCTATGATCTCGAGCTCACCTCTTCTTCTTCTTGCGTCTGGCGGGCACAGCTTAAAGTTGTAGGCCAAGGGTAGACATCCAGGTCAGGGCAGCATTAGGTGCTGGGTGGATGGCCTTGATGCCTCAGTGAGCCGTCATTCACATGGGATGTGTGGGATGGTCTGGTCTGGATATCCGCAGTCGTAAGCAGGGCTGTCTGTCTGTCATCCCTGTCATCCCCCACGTGTGCAGGTGATGGGCTGTTCTTGCATGGAGGGTGTGGATCCTGTTCAGGGTTAGCCATTGCTTGCGATGGAGGTCAAATCCCGGTGGTTTCACTGTGGGTCTGTGATCAGCTCTCCGTTGTTGGTGTTGACTTCTTTCCAGGCTCACGGTGAGGAGATTATGGGCATACACTGCTGCACCAATGCCCCATGGCTGGTGCTTCTGGGTACTGTCAAGGAGAGACCACCTTTTAGACTTTAGAGATACAGCACAGACATAGACCATAGGGCCCACCGAGTCCACCTTGACCAGTGATCACCTAAACACTTGTAGCTATTTACAAAAGCCCCATTCACATACAAACCTGCATGTCTTTTCTGGGCAAGGCACGTTTACCCGATCTATTCATGTCATCATTTTGTAGACCTCTATAAGATCACCCCTCATCCTCCTGCGCTCCATGGAATAGAGTCCTAGCCTGCTCAACCTTTCCCTGTAGCTCAGCCCCTCAATTCCTGGCAACACTCTTGTAAATCTCCGCACCCTTTCCAGCCTCGACCCGAATCGTCACCTATCCATGTTCTCCAGAGATGTTGCCTGACCCGCTGAGTCACATTAGTACAAGGAAGTTGCTCTGATGGAAGAAATTATTTCAGTTCATCAGAAGTCGAAAAAGTTGTGAATGAACAAACCTGGTGAGGAGGTGGCATAAGTATGTTAAATCAATGCCGCTGTTACTTGGATGGCATTGTCAACAAGTCAAAGCCCAAAGCAAAGCTTGAATGTCTGATTTATTTTCCAGCTTACAGCCTTGAAATGCTCAGCATCGACACCAAATTCCCCACAGAAACCCAGGCCTCAGATATAGTCATACAGCATAGAAACAGGCCCTTCAGCCCAACTTGTCCACACCGACCAACATGTTCCATCTACACTAGTTCCATCTACAACTGCCTGCGTTTGCCCCATATTCATCTACACCGGTCCTATCCTTGTACCTGTCTAACGTTGTGTTAGTCCCAGCCTCAACTGCCTCCTCCAGCAGCTCGTTACATACACTCACCACCCTTTGTGTGAAAAAGTTACCCTCAGATTCCTATAAAATATTTCCCCCTTCACCTTAAACCTATGCCCTCTGGTCCTCAATTTCCCTACTCTGGGCAAGAGAATCTGTGCGTCCCCCCAATCTATTCCTCTCATGATTTTATACAAAGATACCTGTCAATTTTGTCAAGGGCAGAATTGGTGCAGCGGTAGAGTTGCTGCCTTACAGCGCTTGCAGCGCCGGAGACCCGGGTTCCATCCCGACTACGGATGCCGTCTGTACGGAGTTTGTACGTTCTCCCCGTGACCTGCGTGGGTTTTCTCCGAGATCTTCGGTTTCCTCCCACACTCCAAAGACGTACAGGTTTGTAGGTTAATTGGCTTGGTAAGTGTAAAAATTGTCCCTTGTGGGTGTAGGATGGTGTTAATGTGCGGGGATCGCTGGTCGGCGCGGACCCGGTGGGCCGAAAGGGTCTGTTTCCGCGCTGTATCTCTAAACTATAATGTTTATTTTTTTTATTTAAATTTAATTAATTACAGTGCATATAACAACAACAGTAAACCCCATCCCTCCCCTTCCCTACATAATCATGAAAACAAACAAACAAAAACAAACAAATAAATAAATTAAAATAAATTTTAAAAAAACATAACTACAATGTGACAAAAAAGATGAGTCAAGGTAATTTTCACATGTCAAATATTTCAGTATTTTCACTGCTTGATTCAAAGAAGGTATAATAATAATAATAATAATAAGCATTTATTTTATATAGCGCCTTTCCAGAAGCTCAAAGCGCTTTACATAAACAATCATTACATAAAAACAAACAGACAAACTATCCTAACGGAGAAGCGGCGAATAAACAACGCCAGCGTCCTCTCACGTCAGGGTCCGGCAGTAGACAACAAAAAGCACAGGACACACAGATACAATTTATACACAAACAGCCATCACAGTGATTGCTCTAGGCACACCCTCACTGTGATGGAAGGCAAAGAAAAGTCTTATCTCCTCCTCATTCTTCTCCCGTGGCGCCACGAGGTGATCGAGGCTCCCAACTTTTTGAAGCCCCCACCGGGCGATGGAAAGTCCCAGGGTCGAGCCATGTGGCATTGAGGGGATAGTTTTACTTGTCCTTAATATGCTGCAGCACTTGGTTCCATATGTTGAAGAACTTTTGAAGGTTGCCAAACTAAACTAAACTAAATTTATCTCGGTGAATTCCAGCTCAATGGTTCAATGGACCTTTATTTTCACACCTAAATGAAATTACTTTTTTTGGTTACAGTTCAATAAAGTGTTGCTATATCTGAGCACAATCCACGATTAGTACAAAGTGCAGAGAAATTTAAAACATTCTTTATTCAGCACAACACCACACACACAGTAGAACCATTTGGGGAAGAATCTCCCAGTGACTTTCCAAGAATTTCTCAAAAAGATCTCCCAGAACTCAAATTACATTGAATTTTATCCATTCTTAGCGCGTGGGTAACAGTCAGTGATGGAATACAATTTCAAGAGTTACAATTGCATTCAGGGTTTGGATGCAGACAATCGACATCACAGAATAATGTATTTATACCATGGGAGCCCGTCTCAATAGACAGTATTGAATATCGAATATGGGGCTAGAACTGTGGTGACTGTACAACGTGGGAACAGGCCCTTCGGCCCACTGGGAATGTCCCGGCTCACCTGCCAAAGACGGTGGACCCTTACTCCGCAGACTGACTGAGGCTCGCCCGGCGCGGACGGAAGACGGACCCGCCAGGAGGGCCACCTTGCCCACCGCGGACTCCGAACTCGGTCCCCAGCCACCGGTGTCGACAGAGCCTGCGCCGCTGTGAGCAAAGAGGGACCGAGAGCGAGGGTGGAGCGTCCAGGCCGAGGAGCAGACCGGCCTGCTGAGAGCATTGAGGGACCGTCTTGCCAACCGCGGACTCCGCGCAAAGCCCCGAGCGACCGGTGTCGACGGGACGCACACCGCCGAGAGCCGAGGAGGGACCCGAGAGCAAGGTGGAGAGTCAAGAGCAAGGAGGGGCCTGCCCCGCCATGAGCAGGGATGCAAGGAGCGACCCGTGAGTGAGGTGGACAATGAGGGAGAGAAGGGTCCTGCACTGCTGGGACCGTCGAGATCCAGGGAGACCCGCGCCGCTGAGAGGTATCTGGTGGGGGGTGGTGGGGGCAGCCAAGAACAAAGGGGGACTGGGCGAGGGGCCACCTGGAGCCACATGTAGAGGCAGGCCTGGTTCACCGCCGCGAGCAGAAGATAAAACTGGTCGATGAACTTTTTGTAACTTTATCGGTGCCAGATGCGCAGCGACTCATGTGTACTGCCCCGATGAGGTCTGCTGCATGATTTAACCAGGCTGTACGCAAAAACAAAGCATTTCACTGTTGCTAAGTACATGTGACAATAAAGGCTCATTGAATCAATAAATCACTGAAGTTGGTCCACACCAACCACCCACACACTTGTTCAAGTCTTCCCACTTTCACAGCCGACACACAAGGGGCAACGACAGAAGCAAAGTAACCTACAAACTGCACATCTCGATAATCTATTCAATGGTATTAAATATCATATACTTAATAATATCAAATACACCGATCAGCCAAAACATTATTGACCACTGACAGGCGAAGTGAATAACATTGATTATCTTGTTACAATGGCACCTGTCAAGGGGTGGGATATATTAGGCAGCAAGTGAACAGTCAGTTCTTGAAGTTGATGTGCAGGAGAAATGGGCAGGAGTAAAGACCTGAGCGACTTTGACGAGGGCCAAATTGTTATGGCCAGACGACTGGGTCAGAGCATCTCTGAAACGGCAAGGCTTGTGGGGTGCTCCCGGTCAGCAGTGGTGAGTACCTACCGACAGTGGTCCGAG
Source organism: Rhinoraja longicauda (assembly GCF_053455715.1). Taxonomy (NCBI): domain Eukaryota; kingdom Metazoa; phylum Chordata; class Chondrichthyes; order Rajiformes; family Arhynchobatidae; genus Rhinoraja; species Rhinoraja longicauda. The sequence goes on from NC_135979.1 coordinate 28,783,262, forward strand.
GAGGGACAAACCACAAACCGGCGACAGGGTGTTGGGCGCCCAAGGATCATCGATGCGCGAGGGCAACGAAGGCTATCCCGTCTGGTCTGAACTGACAGAAGGTCGACTGTGGCACAAGTCACATAAAATGTTAATGGTGGTCACGGGAGGAATGTGTCACAATACACAGTGCATCACACCCTGCTGTGTATGGGGCTGCACACGGAGGACCAACAGCATATTAGGCAGGTGGTCATAATGATTTGGCTCATCAGGTCATAATGTTTTGGCTAATCGGTGTATATTTGATATTTAATACAATTGAATATTAAATTATTGAGACCAAGTCATTCACAAGGAGATCTAAAAGCTCCTGAGGACAAAAGTCCAGAATAAATTTGACCATGAGAAGGGTCTTGAGTCAAAATGTTATCCATTCCTTCTCTCCAGAGATGCTGCCTGTCCTGCTGAGTTCCTCCAGCATTTTGTGTCTAACGGTGACCATGATGATGTTGTCTGTGAGAAATAGCAGAGTGACCAAGAAAGCCAATGGCATGTTGGCCTTTATGACAAGAGGAGTTTGGTATAGGATCAAAGAGGTCCTTCTGCAGTCGTCCAGGGCCCTAGTGAGACCGCACCTGGAGTACTGTGTGCAGATTTGGTCTCCAAATTTGAGGAAGGACATTCTTGCTATTGAGGACGTGCAGCATAGGTTCATGAGGTTAATTCCCAGAATGGCATGACTGTCGCATGTTGAAAGACTGGAGCGACTAGGCTTGTATACACTGGAATTTAGAAGGATGAGAGAGGATCTAATTGAAACATTTAAGATTATTAAGGGGTTGGACACGCTAGAGGCAGGAAACATATTCCCACTGTTGGGGGAGTCCAGACCCAGGGGCCACAGTTTAAGAATAAGGGGTAGGCCATTTAGAACGGAGATGAGGAAAAACCTTTTCAGTCAGAGGGTTGTAAATCTGTGGAATTCTCTGCCTCAGAAGGCAGTGGAGGCCAATTCTCAGGATGCTTTCAAGAGAGAGCTAGATAGAGCTCTTAATGATAGCGGAGTCAGGGGGTATGGGGAGAAGGCAGGAACGGGGTACTGATTGTGAATGATCGGCTATGATCACATTGAATGGCGGTGCTAGCTCGGTGGGCCGAAAGGCCTCTTCCTGCATCTATTGTCATTTGTCTATTGTCTATTGGCCAGTTTGGAGCTACCTTTATCTCATCCTGACAACGGATTTGAAGAAGAGTCCCGATCCGAAACGTCACCTGTCCATTTTCCTCCAGACTGACGAAAACGTATTTGCACTCTAAGGTGATCAGAATCAGAATCAGAATCAGAATCAGAATCAGAATCAGAATCAGAATCAGAATCAGAATCAGAATCAGAATCAGAATCAGAATCAGAATCAGAATCAGAATCAGAATCAGAATTACCTTTATTGTCATAAAAAAAACCCACGTCTTTTGGACGAGATTCCATCACCCACTGTCCAACAGTAAGAGCAATAAAATAAACAATTACACACACAACCACAAACTAACACAAAACAACAAAAAGAAACATCCATCACAGTGAGTCTCCTCCAGTCACCTCCTCACTGTGATGGAAGGCCAGAATGTCTTTCCTCTTCCCCTGCTGTCTTCTCCCGTGGTCAGGCTGTCAGGGTGTGGCTCTGATGATACATCTCTGCTAAATACTGGAAGGAAGTTGAGGCAGTGGTCTGAGATCAACCAATCGGTGTTCTATATTCAGAGTGATACATTTTAACTCAGCGGTAGAGTTGCTGCCTTACAGCGAATGCAGCGCCGGAGACTCAGGTTCGGACCTGACTACGGGCGCCGTCTGTACGAAGTTTGTACGTTCTCCCCGTGACCTGCGTGGGTTTTCTCCGAGATCTTCGGTTTCCTCCCACACTCCAAAGACGTACAGGTTTGTAGGTTAATTGACTGGGTAAATGTAAAAATTGTCCCTAGTGTGTGTAGGATAGTGTTAATGTGCGGGGATCACTGGGCGGCGCGGACTCGGTGGGCCGAAGGGCCTGTTTCTGCGCTGTATCTCTAAATAAATTAATTAATTAAAAAACCTCGTACTTTTTATCCAGTCTGTTCCCATAGTGATCACGGGTGATAAATCATAGGATCAAGTAATGTCAATCTACATCCACCCGCGACAAGCTACAACAAGCTGTGACCTTGAAGACTGAAGACAACTGAAGACAATTCACATTTCACCCACTTTCCCTATGAAAGGGGGTGTACAGTTGGGTTTCCAATCATTCTGCATCATGACTATTTGAAAGTGATGCCATGAGAAACTACTCTGAAATACAATAACTTCATACATCAATTTTCTGTCAAAATGTCAAGAATTTCCTTTATTGATATTCAAACACATTTTTTAAAAAGGTTGATACGAACATATAACAGTGCACACAAAAATATTGTAATAAACTTCAATACATTTCAATAAACGTCAAACTTCAAACTTTAAAATTCAAACTTTAAACAGAATACAAGTGCAAAAACATACAAAACCTAAGATCATTTATGGACACATTACACTGATAGATGGGTGATCAGATCAAGTCCACACTTGGAATTCGCCGAAGTCAGCACCGGTGACAACCTACGACAGCGCCCACCTCCAGAACCCTCCCCTCCTTATCTACCCACCCCCTCCCCCCCCATTCTGGCTCCCCTGGAGTCGCCCATTCTCGCCTCCCCCTTACACTCCTCCCACATTCCTTCCTCCGGCTTCACAATTTTCAACTCTTCAATCAATCTGTCTTGCATCTTCTGCTTTAATTTCTGGGCTTTATTCCAACAATCTGCCTATCAAAACCTCCCCTTGTCTGTGTGTACCTATTACTAGCCACGCTTTGTCCTGCCTCTCCTCTCTTCCAGCTTTAGTTCCCCCATCTTCTACAATCAGTCTGAAGAATTATCTCCCGATCCAAAATGTCACCTATCCATGTTCTCCAGAGATGCTGCCTGACCCGCTGAGTTACTCCAGCACTCTGTGAAACGTCACGTATCCATGTTCTCCAGAGATGCTGCCTGACCCGCTGAGTTACTCCAACACTTATATCCTTTCAGTGGCACGGTGGCGCAGCGGTAGAGTTGCTGCCTAACAGTACTTGCAGCGCCGGAGACCCGAGTTCGATCCTGACCATAGGATGCCGTCTGTATGGAGTTTGTAAGTTCTCCCCGTGACCTGCGTGGGTTTTCTCCGAGATCTTCGGGTTCCTCCCACACTCCAAAGACATACAGGTTTGTAGGTTAATTGGCTTGGTAAATGTAAAAATTGTCCCTAATGTGTGTAGGATAGTTTTAGTGTGCGGGGATCGCTGGTCAGCCTGGACTCGATGGGCTGAAGGGCCTTTTTCCGTGCTGTATCTCTAAACTGAACTAAACTAAACTTTTGTTTAAACCTGCAACTGCAGTGCCTTGTTTCCACCATTATTCTGGGCCCTGTCTGACGTAATTGACTGACTACTTGCATTGAAAGAGAGAAGCACTCTGATGGGATGTCTTGGGATACATCAGGGGGGGGAGAATGCATACAATACAAAGCAAGGTTCTTGACTCTGTGGGAAAATCTTGACTCAATGCCTGACTGATATTGAGAGATTATGGGAACACAACATAACGGAAAAACATTTATCGAGAGAAAATCAAACAGCTATAAAGGAAATTGAAGAGAAAACACACGGGCGGCACGGTGGCGCAGTGGTAGAGTTGCTGCCTCACAGCGAATGCAGCGCCAGAGACTCAGGTTCGATCCTGACTACGGGTGCTGTACTGTATGGAGCTTGTACGTTCTCCCCGTGACCTGCGTGGGTTTTCTCCGAGATCTTCGGTTTCCTCCCACACTCCAAAGACATACAGGTTTGTAGGTTAATTGGCTGGGCAAATGTAAAATTTGTCCCTAGTGGGTGTAGGATAGTGTTAATGTACGGGGACCGCTGGGAGGCACGGACCCGGTGGGCTGAAGGGCCTGTTTCTGCGCTGTATCTCTAAATCTAAAATCTGAATCTAAATCTTTGAGAGTTTTATTTGATAAGTAACAGTTCCATTGGGGAAACCATCCCAGACGATTGTGTGAGCTTAGAAGGCATAATATATTGACTTTTACAATGTGTGTTAAATAGCCCATTCGATTCATCTAACGACAGAAAATCTGGAATTATGCTTCCTTCTCAGAGTTTCTTGGAGATTAATGTATATGATATAGCTAGCAATATCGAAAAGAATGTCTCCAGATTGTGCAAGGCTGTATAAGACATTGGTGAGGCCTCATTTAGAGTATGGCGTTCAGTTTTTGGTCACTATGTTATGGGAAAGTTGCAGAAAAGATCGACAGGGATGTTGCTGGGACTTGAGGGCCCGAGATTTAGGGAGAGATTGAGCAGGGCTTTACTCCTTGGATCGCAGGAGGATGAGGGGTGATCTTATAGAGGTGTGTAAGATCATGAGAGGAGTAAATCGGGTAAATGCACAATCTTTTACCCAGAGTAGGGGAATTGAGATCAAGAAGACATGGATTTAAGATGAGTGGGGAAATATTTAATTGGAACCTGAGGCACTTAGACAGGTATATGACAAAGCGCATATGATTCAGCCACTCGTGTTTGTGCCACAGCTCAGTTGCTCCCATACATTAGGGGGGAGTTCTGATCTTCCAACCTACATCATGGCAGACAATGGACTTTTTGTCCGGAACTGTAACACCTTAATGCTGTAAAACTATATTCTGCACTGTGACATTTTTCTCTTTGCACAACCTGCTGTACGTGTGTTTGCCTTGATCGTACTCATGTACAGAATGATCTAATTCAATTGGGTAGCATTACCCTGTACCATAATAAACCAATACTAGCTACAATACTTCTTACCCCAAAACGTTACCTGTCCATGTTCTTCAGAGATGCTGACTGACTTGCTGAGTTACTCCAGCACATTGTGTCCTTTTTTGTATTAACCAGCATCTGCAGTTCCTTGCTTTTAACATTATTCTGGCCCTTGTCTGCTTTGTAAAGAACTTAACCGACCTTAACCGATCATTTCACTGCACATCTTGTATGTGTTTGGGCAAATAAACTTGACTTGATTGACTTGTTTCTATTCAGTTCTAATACCACTTGGGTGCCAAGATGGTGGCATGGTGGCGCAGTAGTAGAGTTGCCACCTCTCAGCGCCAGAGACCCGGGTTCGATCCTGACTACAGGTGCTTGTCTGCAGTGAGTTTGTACGTTCTCTCCCGTGACCACATGGGTTTTCTCCGGGATCTCCAGTGTCCTCCCACAGTCCAAAAACGTACAGGTTTGCAGGCTAATTGGCTTGGTAAAATGGTAAAGTGGCTTTAGTGTGCGTAGGGTATTGTTATCGTGTGGTGATCGCTGGTCGGTGCGAACATGGTGGGCCAGAGGACCTGTTTCCACGCTGTATCTCTAAGCTAAACTAAACCAAACAATTGTTTTTCGTAGCTTATCCCTAAAGCTGAACAAGTTAGAGGATGCAAGTTTATTTGAAGATTGTAATATTCAATAATCTTCGAGCGTTTAACCGTACAGAAGCTACCCTGTTAGCATTCCTTGATGTGAAACATGCAAAATAATTGATCAATTAAGGCCATTAATATATTTGTCTCAAAAACAATCTACGTCACCAAGTCCAGCAGACTCCACGAGTGGTATTAGAACTGAATAGAAACAAGTCAAGTCAAGTCAAGTTTATTTGCCCAAACACATACAAGATGTGCAGTGAAATGATCGGTTAAGGTCGGTTAAGTTCTTTACAAAGCAGACAGGGGCCAGAATAATGTTAAAAGCAAGGAACTGCAGATGCTGGTTAATACAAAAAAGGACACAATGTGCTGGAGTAACTCAGCAAGTCAGTCAGCATCTCTGAAGAACAAGGACAGCAGACTCCACGACAGATTATCTGCTACTGATAGACGCGCAGGGGACTTTAAACACGATATAAAAGGATGAGAGGCACCAAACACTACACAATTTGGCTAAACTAGTTTATCCATCACATTTCTAAGAGTTCGGAACTCTGACATAAAAGCATGAAAAGCAATTTTATTTTTTGGAATTGAAAACATGACATAAAATCGAGGCAGTGTTACAATTGGAAATATGAGGCATTTCATATACTCTAAACATTTAAAAAATTGTATTGGAATTTGACCTAATTTTCTTCTGTCTCTGTCTCACTGTGTTGTGCCTATCATCCAGACTGCCTAGTGATTACTTTCAATTCCTTTAAACTTGGTAAGTGTTCTTCATGCTGCACCCTCCCCTGGGAACGACAGCAGCGCGTTTTATGCTTCTGTAATTTCCTATTTCTACAACACTCGCCTTAATAGAAGTCTTCATCCCTGACCAACCTCATCAATAGCTTACAACAGAGTACATTATCTCTTGAAAACTGGTTGGACTGCTACAAGGGCTGTCAGCAAAGACAGTGGTATATCATTACAAGGTTAGATACAATATCACACACGATCATCTGTGGTTTGCTGGACATACATAGAATTCTCGATGAGTACGGGTGTGGGGGGTTACGGCAGGAGAATGGGGTTGAGAGGGAAAATTTAGGTCAGCCATGATTGCATGGCGGAGTAAACGTAGATTTAAGATTTAGATTTAGAGATACAGCGCGGAAACAGGCCCTTCGGCCCACCGGGTCCGCACCGCCCAGCGATCCCCGCACATTAACACTATCCTACACCCACTAGGGACAATTTTTACATTTACCCAGTCAATTAACCTACAAACCTATACGTCTTTGGAGTGTGGGAGGAAACCGAAGATCTCAGAGAAAACCCACGCAGGTCACGGGGAGAACGTACAAACTCCGTACAGATGGCGCCCGTAGTCAGGATCGAACCTGAGTCTCAACTTGATGGCTGAATGGCCTAATTATGGTCCTAGAAATGAACTTATGAACCCACATAGCCAGTTATAGGACACATCAGGCAGATATGCCTCTGACTGCCTGACGAGTGTATGAAGTTGTTACACCACTTTCAGAATAGGTTTCCTTGTTTGGTCGAATGAAAGCTTGGATTCAGTGAAGGCCCATGTTCCAACTAAACACAATCAAGAGCACGAGTTATGAAAAGAAAAGAACAACATTACATCGATTCCTGTGATGAAGAAATTGCCCCATGAGAAGATGTTGAGCAGGTTGGATTCAGATCTATTAGCACTTGGAACAATGTGATGTCAAGAGTCAGGAGTCAATAGAGTTTTAGATTTTTTAGATTTAGATTTAGAGATACAGCGCGGAAACAGGCCCTTCGCCCACCGGATCCGCGCCGCCCAGCGATCCCCGCACATTAACACTATCCTACACACACTAGGGACAATTTTTGCATTTACCCAGTCAATTAACCTACATACCTGTATGTCTTTGGAGTGTGGGAGGAAACCGAAGATCTCGGACGAAACCCACGCAGGTCACGGGGAGAACGTACAAACTCCCTACAGACGGTGCCCGTAGTCAGGATCGAACCTGAGTCCTCTGGCGCTGCATTCGCTGTAAGGCAGCAACTCTACGCCGCGCCACCGTGCCGCCATGTTTTATTGTCGTAGGTCCCAGATAGAAGAATGAAATTCTTACTTGCTGCAGCACAACAGAGTTTGTAAACCTAGTGGGATGTAAGATTCTGGGAGGAAATGAGATGCTGAGAGGAAGGTTTTCCCGATGGTGAATCCAGGGCTTGGTTTCGGAAATAGAGATCAACGATCAAAGGTAGAAATGAGGAGGAATTTCATTTCCGAGCTATTCATGGAACTTTAAAATTCTCTGCCTCATCTGTAGAGGCTGCATTAATGAATGTTAACCGGGGGGGGGGGGGGGGGGGGGGGGGGGGGGGGGGGGAGAAGCAGATTTCATGTCCATAGTCAACTGCTATGGAAAGCAGGCAACAAAGTCAAGTTAGGTCCAAGATCATAATTTTATTCTCATGGTGGAAATGTTAAAGAGTAGAGGGCATAGCTTTAAGGCGAGGGGGGGGGGGATTTAAAAGGATTTGTGCAGCACATGTTATTTTACACAGAGAGTGGTCTGGTGCCTGGAATGTATTTAGAGATACAGTGCAGAAACAAGCCCTTTAGTCCACTGGGTCCACGCCGACCAGCGATCCCCGCACGTGAACACTATCCTATACCCACTAGGGACAATTTTTACATTTACCAAGCCAATTAACCTACATACCTGTATGTCTTTGGAGTGTGGGAGGAAACCGGAGATCTCATAGAAAATCCACGCAGGTCACGGGGAGAACGTACAAACTCCGTACAGACAGCACCCGTGGTCGGGATCGAACCCGGGTCTCTGGCGCTGCATTCGCTTTAAGGCGGCAACTCTACCGCTGAGCCACCATGACCGCCCATATGTGCTGATATGGGTAGTGGTGGAGGCAGATATAATAGTGATATTTATGAGATTTTAGATGGGCACACATACATGCAGGGAATGGAGGGAGATAGATCATGTGCACGCAGGTGAGAGTAGGTTAACTTGGCATTATGTTTGGCACAGACACTGTGGGTTGAAGAGCCTGTTCCTGTGTTGTGCTGTTCGATGCTCTATGTTCTAAATCCACAATGATCTTACTGAATGGTGGCGCAGGCCGGAAGTCAGAAGGCCAATTCCTACTCCTGTTACTTAACTTAACATGTTACTGGAAAGGACAGAAAGAAATGCCCAGAAATGAGCAGCTAATCTAACGATAACTACAGATGGAACAGATGAAAGATACAAGCTAAAATATTTAGCTCCGTTTCCGTTTGTTGCTGCCCAACATGCTTTTAATTTACTGCTTGTTACAAACTTTAATGTGTAGACACCCCTCAAGTGTTGCCAGCCCAGCTTTGCTCTGGCCTTGCTTACCTCCAGTTCCCTCCCCTCTCTTTTCTGAAGAAGGGTCCCGATCCAATGAGTCACGCATCCTTTTTCTCCCGAGATACTGTTGTACTTCGTGGTCCGGTATCTGTTGTACCTTTATTATGACTCTGGACGGACCATAAGTACACGTGTTTAAAAGGTTTAAAGGCTGGAGCTTAAATCCAAGCTGTTTATTCCACGGCCACCTGGAACCAGAGAGACCACCAAATCACCACATTCTCTTATATACATGTCGCTACACAGGCAAACAAAATAGTCTTTGCACGGTAGCGCAGCGGTAGAGTTGCTGCTTTACAGCGAATGCAGCGCCGGAGACTCAGGTTCGATCCTGACTACGGGTGCTGCACTGTAAAGAGTTTGTACGTTCTCCCCGTGACCTGCGTGGGTTTTCTCCGAGATCTTCGGTTTCCTCCCACACTCCAAAGACGTACAGGTATGTAGGTTAATTGGCTGGGTAAATGTAAAAATTGTCCCTAGTGGGTGTAGGATAGTGTTAATGTACGGGGATCGCTGGGCGGCACGGACTTGGAGGGCCGAAAAGGCCTGTTTCCGGCTGTATATATATGATATGATATGATATGATATGATATACAACAAAGTAGTCCTTGCAATATCACAACATCCCCCTTGTCTTATAAAATAAAATATATATGTAAATGCAGCCTGTTTCCGGCTGTATATATATGATGATGATGATGATGATATATAACAACAAACTCTAAACACAAATGTTTTTTATAAACACCATAAAACAGTAACGAATATCATCGGTAACGTGCAGGTTTCTTACTGGCACGTCCTGAACGTGCCACATAATCTCCATCAGCATTATGTGCTGGTCGATCCTCCTCTACATATTTGGTCTCCGTCCTGTTGCTGTCTGGAGTGACGCAGTGGGGACCAAAGCCTGGTTTCTCCAGTGGAGGAATATCTCTCAACTGCACTCGATTCCTCCTTAATCTATTTCCATTCGGCGTCTCAATGATGTAAGACCTTGACTGGGGTTCGTCACAGATCGATCTCACTTCGGCTGGTATCCCGACATGAGTCGCTTGATCCAGAACCCGGACCTTCTGTCCAATGTGTATTGGTTTCAAGTCTTGTCTCTGGACTGAATTGTCAAAATATGCCTTCATACTCTGCTTGCGCTCTTCAAGTCACTCAAAGGTCCTCTGCCCTTCGTATGCCTTGTTCGTGTCAAGGTTCGTGGGGAGAGGCGTCCGAATCTGTTTTCCAAACATCATCTCTGCTGGTGACGGTAACTTGGAATCAATTGGCGTAGTACGCAAGTTGAGTGAAGCTGCTGCTACACTCTGTCCCGTTGCCAAGGACTTCTTGATAACAGATTTCACCGTACGTACCATTCTCTCAACCAGTCCATTCGACTGAGGGTACCTAGGTGAGGACGTCGTATGGGTGATTCCCCATTGCCTGCACATGGACTTGAAAGGTTCTCCAACAAATTGTGGACCATTGTCGGAGATGATTTCCGTCGATGCTCCTCGGAGGCCAAATGTTGCAGTCACCACATTAGCAACTGTGGCACTCGTGGTGCTTGTCAGCTTATGCACCACCGGAAACTTGGAATGGTAATCTACCATGACAAGATATTGTATGTTCTCAAGTTCAAACATATCCATTGCTATTTTGGTCCAAGGTGTGACTGGTATCTCATGTGGTATGAGTGTTTCCATCGTTTGCTCTGGCATGTGCATCTGGCACTGACTACACCTTCGGACAAGATCATTCCATGGCCACCTGGAACCAGAGTGACTACCAAATCACCTCATTCTCTTATATACATGTTGCTACACAGGCAAACAAAATAGTCCTTGTGATACAACAAAATAGTCCTTGCAATACCACAACAGATACTGCCTGACCCGCTGAGTTACTCCAGCACTTTGTGTCCATCTTCGGTATCAACCAGCACCTGCAGTTCCTTCCTACACAAGGAAATAATCCATGTGGCCCGCACAGAGTGAGGCCCAGCGCAGATTGGAGGAACGGCACCTCACATTACACTTGGGCAGATTACACCCCAACCACATGAATATTGAAGGTCGACACAAAATGCTGGAGTAACTCAGCGGGACAGGCAGTATCTCCGGAGAGAAGGAATGGGTGACGTTTCGGGTTAAGACCCGTGAATATTGACTTCTCTGACTTCAAGTAACCCTTGCTTTCCCTCTCTCTCCATCACTTCCCCTTTCGAGTTCTCCGACCAGTCTGACTGCCCCCTTGATTACATTTTATCTCAGTATGCTTTATTGTCAGCTTCCCCTGGCTACCAATGATCTCGTCTACATTTCCCTTCAGCTCCATCCTCTTTGATGTCTTGTTTTCACACCTACATTTCTCTATCTCTGTGTCTCCCTCTCCCCTGACTCTCAGTCCGAAGAAGAGCCTCGACCCGAAACGTCACCCATTCCCTCTCCCCTAGATGCTGCCTGACCTGCTGAGTTACTCCAGCATTTTATGATACCTATGCTGCCTGTCCCGCTGAGTTACTCCAGCATTTCGTGGCTACCTTTGGTGTAAACCAGCATCTGCAGTTCCTTCCTACACAATAATAGTTTATGTTTCTTGAAGCAGTGTTTGCAGGTAGTTTTGCTGAGTTGTGAATCTTTTGCAAGGGGAAGTACTTCACATCCAATCTCTGCTCCTCAGTGTGGGTGAGTGCTGGTGATTGAATGCCCCTGCCCACCAACGAAGCTGCTTCAGAGAGCATGGACACACTGGTCAACCTGAGGAGCACCTTCAGCAACAGACTGGTCCCACCAAGATGCAGCACAGAACGCCACAGGAGATCCTTCTTCCCTGTGGCTATCAAACCGTACAACCCCTCCCCCTTCTGTCATGGGGTAGACCCACCTCCCCCCCCTCCCCCCCCCCCCACTCCCCTCCCCTCCCCTCTCTTCCCCTACCCCTCCCCTCCCCTCCCTCCCCTCCCCTCCCCTCCCCTCCCCTCCCCTCCCCTCCCCTCCCCTCCCCTCCCCTCCCCTCCCCTCCCCTCCCCTCCCCTCCCCTCCCCTCCCCTCCCCTCCCCTCCCCCCCCTCCCCTCCCCTCCCCTCCCCTCCCCTCCCCTCCCCTCCCCTCTCCTCCCCTACCCCTCCCCTCCCCTCCCCTCCCTCCCCTCCCCTCCCCTCCCCTCCCCTCTCCTCCCCTACCCCTCCCCTCCCCTCCCCTCCCCTCCCCTCCCTCCCCTCTCCTCCCTCCCCAATCCTTTCCACTCCTCACTTTAATTTCAAGTGTTACGTATCTTGTGTTTTATGGCTGTTGGCAGATCAAGTTTCCCTCCTGGCATGAATAGAATTCTATGGTATCTAATTGTGTAGTACTGCCCAGCCCTATGAAGGGGCATTTGGTCTCCATGTGCCACCATGTCCAGTGGATCAGTGAGCACACAGAGGGTTGTAGATGGGAATAGGCAATGACCTCCAGAGCAGTGATTAATCAGACACTCAGGACAAATCAAAGGAGCACTAATAAATCCTCTGTTTTTGCAATGTTCTTTTGTCAGTTTTATTTATTACAATACTGCAAATAGAGAAAAGTCCCATTTATCTAAAGTCCCATTTATCAGGAATCAGCCTCCAGTCCAAGATAATTAAGTATTTTTTCTGGTTTTCCATTGGTGTGAACAAGTGACAGACTCTGAGGTGTGTGTGTGTGTGTATGTGTGTGTCTGTCAGTTTGTGTGCATCTGTGTGACTGTCTGAGTGTGTGTGTGTGTGTCATAGAGTCATAGAGTCATAGAGTGATACAGTGTGGAAACAGGCCCTTCGGCCCAACTTGCCCACACCAGCCAACAATGTCCCAGCTGCACTAGTCCCACCTGCCTGCGCTTGGTCCATATCCCTCCAAACCTGTCCTATCCATGTACCTGTCTAACGGATTCTTAAACGATGGGATAGTCCCAGCCTCAACCAAGGGGTGGAGACAGATACCATAGTGGCATTTAAGAGGCTTTTAGATAGGCAGGGAATAGGATAAATGGATCACAAGCAAGTAGATGAGATTAATGCATCTGGCTCCATTTTTGGCACAGAGATTGTGGGCCGAAGGGCCTGTTCTTCTGCTGAACTTTTCTATGTTCTATGTGCAATGTTCTAAGAGCTTGGTTCCCACGCATCCCAATAAATGCTGTGAGATGCATTGTCTGTTCATTAAATCAGGTAAGAATGGTTCTACCGAAACAAGATGAAAGAATGGATCAACTGGGCTTATATTCACTGGAATTTAGAAGGATGAGAGGAGATCTTATAGAAACATATAAATTCTCAAGGGCTGAGACAGGCTAGATTCAGGAAAAATGTTCCTCGTGTTGGGGGAGTCCAGAACCAGGGGTCACAATTTAAGAATAAGGATAAGGCCATATAGGACTGAGATGAGGAAAACTTTTTCACTCAGAGTTGTGAATCTGTGGAATTCTCTGCCACAGAAGGCAGTGGAGGCCAATTCACTGGATGCATTCAAGAGAGAGATAGACATAGCTCTGAGGGCTAACGGAATCAAGGGATATGGAGAGAAAGCAGGAACGGGGTATTGATTGTGGATGATCAACCATGATCATATTGAATGGCGGTGCTGGCTCGAAGGGCCAAATGGCCTCGTCATGCACCTGTTTTCTGTGTTTCTATGTTTCTAAGCCTCAGCCACGGTTATTTTTTTGTTAACATTATCTCAAATATCAGGAGCCTTCAATCCAAAGTATTTTGAATTTTGCTTTCTTACTGTGAGGAAGCGTTGACAGCAGATCCCCCAGTGACCATGCTGTGAACTGTTTAACAGGATCTGTGATAAATGCAAAACTAAATAACAGACCTCCTGGATTCTTCATTGGGCTGCTCTCTCCAAACCCATCGCATGCTCACAGTGGCAGTTCTTGCAGCTGCTGTTAATATGATTATGCCAAGTCTCCTTCACGCAACGTGACAGAACAATCAGATTGAAATAGATGGTCAGGGTAGGCTGAGCGGTAGAGTTGCCGCCTTACAGCGAATGCAGCGCCAGAGACCCGGGTTCGATCCCGACTACGGGTGCTGCCTGTACGGATTTTGTACATACGTTCTCCCCGTGACCTGCAAGATTTGGGTTTTCTCCGAGATCTTCGGTTTCCTCCCACACTACAAAGACGTACCTAGGTTAATTGGTTTGGTAAATGTAAAAATTGTCCCTAATGGGTGTAGGGTAATGTTAATATGAGGGGATCGCTAGTCGGCACGGACCCGGTGGGCCGAAGGGCCTGTTTCCGAGCTGTATCTCCAAACTAAACAATTAAAACACAAAGTACTTGTGCTAGAACTCTAGGATAAGCGCTCAACTAAGAAAACCAAAGCCCAAAGCCAAAGTATTAAGAATTAAATATTACATATTAAGATCTATTAAAGTCCAAAGAAGGGTCTCGACCCAAAACGTTACCCATTCCTTCTATCCAGAGATGCTGCCTGTTCCGCTGAGTTACTCCAGCTTTTTGTGTCTATCCAAAATATTATCTAGCTATCTAACTGAATATACCAACTTATGCTAAGGACAATAAATAACACTGAATGCAAAAAACAGTTACTTGCATGTTACATAGAAACATAGAAATTAGGTGCAGGAGGAGGCCATTTGGCCCTTCGAGCCAGCACCGCCATTCATTGTATAAGAAAATAACTGCAGATGCTGGTACAAATCAAAGGTATTTATTCACAAAATGCTGCAGTAACTCAGCAGGTCAGGCAGCATCTCAGGAGAGAAGGAATGGGCCATTCATTGTGATCATGGCTGATCATCCACTATCAGTAACCCGTGCCTGCCTTCTCCCCATATCCCTTTGATTCCACTAGCCCCTAGAGCTCTATCTAACTCTCTTTTCAATTCATCCAGTGAATTGTTAACGAGCTCTTAAACAAAAACTAATCATAGAGGTGGAAGTATATCATTGGGATTATCAAGGCAGCACTTCCCTTCACAGGTGTTTCGTTGAGTTAGGCCAACGACATCTCGGGAAGCCTCAATGGTTGGTTCTGGTGTCCCAGAACAACCTCCATCTATACCTGCTCTCTCCACCGATGCTGCCAGTATCTACTCAATATAGGAAGCTGCAGCCCATTAGCTCACTCTAACAAACGCTACACGCCTGCATCCCACCTTCCACTCATCCTAGCCCATCATTAAACTTGTAACAGCAGAATGGTACAATGTGAACATGCAAGAACAGTTAACGAACATAAAAGAAGACTGATGCGTCTTAGTGATCAAAGTGGTGTGACTATCTAATGTTTGTCATAACTTTTAAGATTTTTTAAAGTATGTTTTAAACTAAAACTAAACTAAACTAAATTAAACTGGACAAAATTTAACTAAACGAAACTAAACTACTAAAGTGAGCTACTAAATCAAGGACCAGTCTCACCCCAGTCACTTCCTCTTCTCCCCTCTCCCATCAGGCAAGGGGTACAGCAATGTGAAAATGCACACCTCCAGATTCAGAGTCTGAAGAAGGGTCTCGACCCGACCCATTCCTTCTCTCCTGAGATGCTGCCTGACCTGCTGAGTTACTCCAGCATTTTGTGAATAAACACCTCCAGATTCAGAGGCAGACAACCAGTTGTCGCCAGGCAACTGAACCCCCCTAGAGAGTGGTCCTGAGCTACCATCTACCTCATTGGAGACCCTCGGACTATCTTTAATCCGACTTTTCGGGACTTTATCTTACACTGAACGTTATTCCCTCAACATTATTCCTGTATCTGTACAGGATAATGGGTAGGTTGACTGTAATCATGTATAGTCTTTCTGCTGACTGCATAGGATGCAACAAGAAAGCTCCGCAGCCTACCTCAGTACATGTGACAATAAATGAAACTGAAGCTAAAACTGAAACGAAACTCCACATTGACCGCACCTGACGTCGGGATCAAATCCAGGTCTCTGGTGATGCTGAGGCAGCAGCTCTACCCGCTGCCCCTGTACATGGTACTCTACGCATTGAATGACATTGCAAGGCCAGGGCTGAGGATGGGTATCCTGCAGAGAGATATACCTCCTGACATCCTTCACACCCTTAGACAATAGACAATAGACAATAGGTGCAGGAGTAGGCCATTCAGCCCTTCGAGCCAGCACCGCCATTCAATGCGATCACGGCTTAGGTTTTTCCACGATCGATAAGGTATATATGCTGGAAATAGAGTCATAGAGTGATACAGTGTGGAAACAGGCCCTTCGGCCCAACTCACCCACACCAGCCAACAATGTCCCAGCTACACTAGTCCCTCTTACCTGTACTTGGTCCATAACTCTCCAAACCTGTCCTATCCATGTACCTGTCCAACTGTTTTTTAAATGATGGGATAGTTCCAGCTTCAACTGCCTCCTCTGGCAGCTTGTTCCATACACCCACCACCCTCTGTGTGAAAAAGTTACCCCTCGGATTCCTATTAAATCTTTTCCCCATCACCTTGAATCTATGTCCTCTGGTCCTCGATTCCCCTACTCTGGGTAAAAATCTCAGTGCATCTAATAAAAGGCTCTGTGCATCTAAAAAAAGACTCTGTGCATCCGAAAAATGTGAAGGAATACTCTCTAGTTGTCTGGATGAATGGTGCTCTAACAGTTCTCAAGAACTTACTCATCCATCAACCCACCTGATTGATCCCCCGCCAGTATCATCCCTGCCCCCATGCCACTGGTCCAGTTAGCTCCATTCTGTCCATCTTCAAAGTGCACAACCATCACTTGCCCAGGCCTCTCTGACAGTCCATCTTAACCTACCTGATCTCCCGATGGCTCAGCACTTCAACTCCCCCCTCCCATTCCCAACCTGACCTTTCTGTCCTGGGCCTCCTCCATTGTCAGAGTGAGGCCCAGCACCAATTGGAAGAACAGCACCTCATATTTCGCTCATAGTTTACACCCCAGCGGTATAAACATTGACTTTAACTTCAGATAGTCCCAGCTTCCCCTCTCTCTCCATCCCCTCCCCCTTCCCAGTTCTCCCACCAGTCTTACTGTCTCCGACTACTTTCTACCTATGGCCCGCCCACTCCCCTGACATCAGTCTGAAAAAGGGACTCGACCCGAAACGTCACCCATTCCTTCTCTCCAGAGATGCTGCCTGACCCGCTGAGTTACTCCAGCATGTTGTGTCTGCCCTCTCTGACAGAACCGCCCAAAGCCTCTTTGTCGATGTGTGGGCACCAGGTGCAGGGGGACCACAAACATGACTGGAAATCGTCTGCTGGCCCTTCATTGTCAATAGACAATAGACAATAGACAATAGGTGCAGGAGGAGGCCATTCGGCCCTTCGAGCCAGCACCGCCATTCAATGTGATCATGGCTTCTTCCCATACCCCCTGACTCCGCTATCCTTAAGAGCTCTAACTATATCTCTCTTGAATGCATTCAGAGAATTGGCCTCCACTGCCTTCTGAGGCAGAGAATTCCACAGATTTACAACTCTCTGACTGAAAAAGGTTTTTCCTCATCTCAGTTCTAAATGGCCTACCCCTTATTCTTAAACTGTGGCCTTATTCTAAACTTATTCTAAACTGTGGGAGTTCTGGACTCCCCCAACATTGGGAACATGTTTCCTGCCTCTAACGTGTCCAACCCCTTAATAATCTTATACGTTTCGATAAGATCCCCTCTCATCAGTCTAAATTCCAGTGTATACAAGCCTAGTCGCCCCAGTCTGAGTCACTGGGTCTAAATCCTGGAAATCTTTATCGAGAGTGGAAAGTGTTTTATTGTCATATGTCCCAAGACGGAACAATGAAATTCTTCCTTGCAGCAGTAAAACAGATACGTGAACATAGTACTCTGGTAAGCACAGCACGGTGGGAATATTTTCACCACCTCCTGTACAAAAACGTAGATCACCAAATCTTCTCAAGGCAATTTCGATCAATCCATAGGGTCTGACCTTGATGAAAATGTTAAACATAGAAACATGGAAACAGAGAAAATAGGTGCAGGAGTCGGCCATTCGGCCCTTCGAGCCATCTCTGCCATTCAATATGATCATGGCTGATAATCCAATATCAGTTCCCCGTTCCTGCTTTTTCCCCATATCCCTTGATTCCGTTAGCCCTAAGAGCTAAATGTAACTCTCTCTTGAAAATATCCAGTGGATTGGCGTCCACTGCCTTCTGTGGCAGAGAATTCCACAGATTCACAACTCTCTGGGTGAAAAAAATGTTTCCTCATCTCAGTCCTAAATGGCTTACCCCTTATTCTTAAACTGTGACCTCTGGTTCTGGACTCCACCAACATCTAGCCTGTCCAATCCCTTAAGAATGTTATATGTTTCTACAAGATTCCCTCTCATCCTCCTAAATTCCAGTGAATATAAGCCCAGTAGATCCACTCTTCCATCTGGGAATTAACCTGGTGAACCTACGCTGCACTCCCTCAATAGCAAGAATGTCCGTCCTCAAATTTGGAGACCAAAACTGCACACAGTACTCCAGGTGTGGTCTCACCAGGGCCCTGTACAACTGCAGTAGGACCTCCTTGAACCTAAACTCAATCCTCTCGCTATGATGGCCAACATGCCATTAGCTTCCTTCATTGCCTGCTGCGCTTGCAGATCCTTAAAAATGAATGAAAAAGCATTAGAATGAATAGAGTGAATGCACCCGAGAGTGTTTTACCCAGGGTAGGGGAATCAAGAACCAGAGGACATAGGTTTAAGGTGAGAGGGGCAGGATATATTAGGAACCCGAGGGGCAAATATTTCACTCCAACAATGGTCGGTATATGGAACGAGCTGCCAGAAGTGGTAATTGAGGCAGGCACTATTTAAAGGTAGCATTCACCTTCACCCACCCCGGATTGCGGGGCTTGGGTCGGCCCGCTGTGGGCCTTTCACCGTCCGGCGCGGCCTGGAACGTGGCAACTTCAACAGCCTGACCGCGGGAGAAGGCGGCGGGGGAAGAGAAAAGACATTCTGGCCTTCCATCACAGTGAGGAGGTGACTGGAGGAGACTCACTGTGATGGATAGTTCTTTTTTTTGTGTGTTTTGTGTTGGTTGGGGTTGTGTAAGTTGCTTATTTTATTGCTCTTATTGTTGGACTGTGGGTGACGAAATCTCGTCCAAAAGACTTGTTTTTTGGTTGACAAATAAAGATATCCTGAATCCTGAATCCTGAATTTAAAAGTTACTTGTTCGGGTACATGGATCAGAAAGGCTTAAAAAAGGGATCAAGGCCAAATGGAGGCAAATGGTATTAGCTTACATGGGGCGCCTTGGTTGGCATGGACGAGTTGGGGTTGGTTTCCATACTGTTCAACTCTATGACTCGATTAATAATGTTATATGGCTCTCGGTGTAACTCGCTCGCTCGATGCATGTTCATCTTCCTTCATATCTATTAATGATAATTCCTCAAAATATTATTTTTATGAACAATTGAAATGGAGACCTATGTACTTTAGCAATGTCTCATATCCTGAAGCCAATACTTGCAAATTAAACTTATTTTAACTGCGGTCTCCCATAGTGTAATTACAGCCTCTTACAATGTTTTTCATCTGATATTCTTCTGATTAATTATGTTTTGAGTAATACTTGTACAAGTACCAAATGCAATTACAGAATGTACTGTGCACACGATATTAAATGTTTCCCCCACCTCCTCAGACTCTGTGTTGATCAAAAATCAGTAGAATTTACCAAATTCTCAGGGGGGGGGTTGCTAGCAGCTTTGGTGGCATCTTATTGAAATGTATTCAATTACCACCAAGCATGTCCAACATAACAAGATTTGTCAGATAATTTAGGAACCTGTTCAAGCAAAGAAAGTTAAACGTGGGAAACAGCTGAAGATCACAAGTAGAATCATAAGAACTTGGAACAAGCTACCAATGAAACTTTTTTTGAAACTTTTGAGGCAACTTATTCCATGTTTCCTGACAGGAGTACCAAAAACGCAACAATGTGAACAATGCAGGACAATCCCACCGATTGTACCTCATTGAAACTTCCCGGCACTGGACCTGTACTCGCTGGAGTTTAGAAGGATTAGGGGGGACCTCATTTGAAACTTACCGAATAGTGAAAGGCCTGGGTAGAGTGGATGTGGAGAGGATGTTTCCACTGGTGGGAGAGTCCAGGACCAGAGGGCACGGCCTCAGAATAAAAAGACGCACCTTAAGAAAGGAAATGAGGAGGAATTTCTCTAATCAGAGGGAGGTGAATCTGAGGAACTCATTACTACAGATGGCTGTGGAGGTCAAGTCAATGGATATTTTTTGTGGAGATTGACGGATTCTTGATTAGTATGGGTGTCAGGTGTTATGGGGAGATGGCAGGAGAATGGGGTTGAGAGGGATAGATAGATCAGCCATGATTGAATGGCGGTGTAGACCTGATAGGTCAAATGGACCAATTCTGCTCCTAGAACTTATGAACTTACTAAGTTATGATTGACAGTTGATGTAATGGTTCAGCAGTCAGAAAATGAGGAAATTGGAAATTCAATGAGTGTGTAGATTCATGAAAGGTCATTAAAAAATGGGCAATGATAGACACAAAATGCTGGAGTAACTCAGCGGGAGAGAAAGCATCTCTGGAGAGAAGGAATGGGTGATGTTTCGGGTCGAGACCCTTCTTGAAGGAGGTCAGTCTGAAAAAGGGTCTCGACCGGAAACATCACCCATTCCTTCTCTCCAGAGATGCTGCCTGTCCTGCTGAGTTACTCCAGCATTTTGTGTCTATCTTCGGTTTATACCAGTATCAGCAGTTCCTTCCTACACTTTAAAAAATAGGCATCAGACTAACAAAGACAGGGTAAACTTTCATTTGCTGTACTGTGGTAAAGGGTAGTGTGTGTGCGTGAAGCACACTGCCAAGGGAAGGGGGTGGAGGTTGATGTGAAAGTGGCATTTAAGAGACTTTTAGACAGACAAGGATGTACAGGAAACGGTGGAATATGGGTCGTGTGCATGTGGAGGCGATTGGTTGAACGGCATTATGTTCAGCACAGACATTATGCTTCACTGTTGTATGTTTTACTCTAAAAAATAGTTTCTGTCCTGCATTTTTGTTTGTCATTTGTCACTTTGCATTTTTGAAACAATAGGTGACACAATTTGATAAAATAACACTAATTTTATTTTGAAAGTTACGTAAATAAATGAATTGCAAACAACATGTGTTTTTGCCTTCTGATCTCTAGCATGGAATTAACGCTGATTAAACTAGTACGGGCGGCATAGTGGCACATGGCTGGTAGAGCACTTGCCCCAGAGACCCGGGTTCGATCCTGAGCTTGGGTGCTGCCTGCGTGGAGCTCTCTCTGTGACCAGGTGGGTTTCCTCCGGGTGCTCCGGTTTCCTCCCACATCCCAAAGTCATGCAGAATTTGACAACTTGAACACCCAGGAACAAAGAAGACTCCAAAACGTTGTCAACACTGTCCAGTCCATCACGGGGTTCTGACCTCCCCACCACCGAAGGGATTTACAGGAGTCGCTGCCTCAAAAAGACAGCCAGCATCATCAGAGACCCCACACCACCCTGGCCACGCTCTCATTTCACCATCAGTGGCCGGTCCATCGCAAGGCACAGGAGCCTGGAAACGATAACATCCAGGTTCAGGAACAGCTTCGTCCCTGCACCCATTGGGAGATTAGGGTAGCAACTCTACCGCTATGCCACCATGCCACCTTGTGTGTAATATTAGGTAGTCCTAATAATGCAAAAAACCAAAGTCTTTAGAACAACCAACAACACAGTCCATAGAAGTTTATAGTTGGTGTAGTTAGTCCTGTGTAGTGTTCAAGACCCGATTGTTTGCTAGGAAGAAGCTATTCTTAAACCTGAAGGTCACAGTTTTAAGACTATTCCATCTTCCTAATGATAAGAGCAAAATGAGAGTGTGACCAGGGTTGGGTGGGGGTGTTAGTTTTGGTGATATTGGTGCCTCCTCTAGATCCCTTTAATGGTTTCAGACAGCACCTGCTCAGGTTTTCGACATCGAGTTTGTGACGGATTCCTTCAGTGGTTTAGTCCATCGCAGGTACAGTGAACCTTAGACTAATGCCAAGCTCAGCAACTGACCCCAGCAGGTTACAGCTGAGCACAACATTGTGCAGTGACCAGAGTCTGCTGCGAATTAACACACACTGAAACCTGCACCTAATTAATTTTAATGAAGACTAATGAGGTTTACACGGGAAATACACAGTAATGGATCATTAAGATAGACACAAAATGTTGGAGTAACTCAGTTGGACAGGCAGCATCTCTGGAGAGAAGGAACAGGGGGACCTTTTGGGTCAAGCCCCTTCTTCAGACGTATGTCAGTATGACTTCTTTATGTCAGTAATGTATATCTTTTCACAAAGAGAAATGTTCTTTGAGTCATAGTCATTCAGCGTGGAAAACAGTTTTTCAGCCCAACTTGCCCACACCAACTAACATGTCCCTTCTGCACTAGTCCCACCTGCCTGCGTTTGGCCCATATCCCTCTAAACCTGACCTATCCAAGTACCTGTCTAATTGTTTCTTAATAGCCATACAACCTGCCTCAACTACCTTCTCCGGCAGCTCGTTCCATACACCCACCACACTTTATGAGAAAAGGTTACCCCTCAGATTTCTATTAAATCTTTCCCCCTTACCTCTGTCCCCTGGTTCTCGATTCCTCGACTATGGAGAAGACACTTTGTGTGTCTACGTGATCTATTCCTATCATGATATTGTACACCTCAATAAGATCAGCCCTCATCCTCCTGCGCTCCAAGGAATAAAGTTCCGGCCTGCCCAACCTCTCCCTACAGCTCAGGCCCTGTGAGTCCTGGCAACATCCTCATCAATCTTCTCTGCACCCTTTCCGCCTTCTTGTTTAAACCTCTTTCTTTCACCCTGCCTTTCGAAAAACATAAATCCTGACAACCTTTCGCACAAGGATCCGACATTTTTAGTACAAGAATATCAAAATATTTAGCTCACAATAGACAATAGACAATAGGTGCAGGAGGAGGCCATTCAGCCCTTCGAGCCAGCACCACCATTCAATGTGATCATGGCTGATCATTCTCAATCAGTACCCCGTTCCTGCCTTCTCCCCATACCCCCTGACTCCGCTATCTTTAAGAGCTCTATCTAGCTCTCTCTTGAAAGCATTAAGAGAATTGGCCTCCACTGCCTTCTGAGGCAGAGAATTCCACAGATTTACAACTCTCTGACTGAAAAGGTTTTTCCTCATCTCCGTTCTAAATGGCCTTATTTTTAAACTGTGGCCCCTGGTTCTGGACTCCCCCAACATTGGGAATATGTTTCCTGCACAACTTAAAGGACATTTATAAGAATTCTGTCAAAACCTAACACAATGTAAACATTGTTTCACCACACCTCAGTGACACAGAAGCTACTAATTAAATTCCGCTTCGATTAAGTTCTCTCGTGTTCTATTTTGCTGACAATGCACTTGGCAACAAATGAAAGATGACTATTTTCTCTCAAAGTTGCATAATGAGTGTAGTGCAATGCTTTTCTTTCTTCCCACATCTTGGTGCAAATGCTGACGAAGATTTCTCCAGATTCATCTGTTTGAAGTCTCACTCTGAGGGAGTTCAGTGCACTCGGTTTCAGAACATTTTACCACCTCAGATGTCTGATGTGATTATCAGGAGAGTCAAGTCAGGACTCCACAAGAAGTCAATATTCCAACATGCTGCCCCAACTCGTGTTGGATTTAGGATCTTTATAATGCTAGCTGAAAACTATTCACCCTATTCACTTTTGGGAGGAAACCGAAGATCTCGGCACGGTGGCGCAGCGGTAGAGTTGCCGCCTTACAACGAATGCAGCGCCGGAGACCCGGGTTCAATCCCGACTACGGGTGCTGTCTGTACGGAGTTTGTACATTCTCCCCGTGACTTGCGAGGGTTTTCTCCGAGATCTTCGGTTTCCTCCCACACGCCAATGACGTACAGGTTAATTGGCTTGGTAAATGTAAAAATTGTTCCTAGTGGGTGTAGGATAGTGTTAATGTGTGGGGATCGCTGGTCAGTGCAGACCCGGTGGGCCGAAATGGCCTGTTTCTGTGCTGTATCACTAAATAAAACTAAAACCCCTTATAACTTGAAAGTAACAATTTTGTTCATTCATATAAAAGGTGCTTTGGGTCAGATTGATAATTTCCATCTCCAGCTGAGAGAGAAGGAGAGATGAGAGACAAGGTGAATAATTAAAGTAGCATTTACATGTAGTATTATTTAGTATTTCTTTCTATTGCATTGTAGGTTAGCTCTGGAGGCAGGTATATGTTGACAGCCATTAGGGGGCGTGGCTGTGTTCTGCAGCTGCGGCTCACCGGCAGTCTCTCCGTTTTTGTTTTTGTTTTTTGTCATTGTTGATGTTAAATGTACGTTTTGTTTTATTTTTAATTCTGTGTATGTAGGGGGGTGGTGGGGGGGTTGGGGGAAACCTTTTTTCAAATCTCCTCCTCAACGGAGATGCGACCTTTACCGTGTCGTATCTCCGTTCGCGCTACGGCCTAACATCGTGGAGTCGGCGGCCTCCAGCTGGGATCGACCTCAAAGACTCCGGTCGCAGGGCTTGGACTTACCATCTCGGAGGCTTCGGCCGTGGGCCCTGCAGACCGCAACATCGGGAGCTCGCAGGTCCCTGGCTGGCGACCGGTTTTTGGGAGCTCCAGCCGTAGCAGCTTCGACCGCCCCGAAGCGCGAGGTACGATCAACCCGCCCGCAGGCCCTTCGTCGCCCTGCGTTGGCCCGGCCGCAGCACTTTCCATCGCCCGGTGGGGGCTCAGGACTTTCATCGGCCTGCTCGGCTCGGCCCTGGGACTTTCCATCGCCCGGTGGGGGCTTCAAAAAGTTGGGAGCCTCGATCACCTCGTAGCACCACGGGAGAAGAATGAGGAGGAGATAAGACTTTGCCTTCCATCACAGGTTGGGTATGCCTAGAGCAATCACTGTGATGGCTGTTTTGTGTAAAAAATTATATCTGTGTGTCTTGTGCTTTTTAATGTCTACTGCCGGACCCTGACGTGAGAGGACGCTGGCGTTGAGTATTCGCCGCTTTTCCTTCAGGATAGTTTGTCTGTTTGTTTCTATGTTAATTGTTTTTGTAAAGCGCTTTGAGCATGTGATAAGGCGCTATATAAAATAAATGGATTATTATTATTATTATTATTATACAGACATTTCTAAATTTCCCCATGAAAAACATATCTCTACACATATAACACACTCTCACAAAATGCCAGGGGTTATTTTAGTTTTGTTTAGAGATACAGTGTGGAAACAGGCCCTTCAGCCCACCGAGTTCGCACCGACCAGCGATCCCTGGTCACCAACACTATCCTACACACACTAGGGACAATTTACATTTATACCAAGCCAATTAACCTACAAAACTGTACATGTTTGGAGAGTGGGAGGAAACAGAAGATCTTGGAGAAAACCCATGCAGGTCACGGGGAGAACGTACAAATTCCTCGCAGACAGTGCCCATAGTCAGGATTGAACCCAGATCTCTGGCACTGATAGGGCAGCAACTCTACTGCTGTGCCACCGTGCCACCCTTAGGGTTAAAAACATTTAATTTTACAAGTCAACAGGACAGTGGGCCGTTTGTTAACACAAAAGCAGGTTTAAGATAACGTCTCTTAGTGGTCCAGGCAACTGTTTGAGGACCTTCAAACGTGACTTGCAGCAGTTACAATGGCATCTATATACTAAAACTCTTGTTTGTTTGTTTGTTCCTGAACTACAGCCAAAACGGTACATGATAGCGCAACAATTTTAGGCCCAGCTTTCTCACCGTCGTCCCTTCGGTGTTAATGAAAGAAGTTTCATTGAAATCGGTTATATTTAAAGTTATTCACATTTTAAAGTTTAAATCTATCTCCTAGGGAGGGTGGGGGGAAAAGGATGGAGTGGGGGGAAGGGGGGAAGGAGAGGGGAGGGGAGGTGGGGAGGATGGAGGGGGGAGGGGGAGGGGGGGAGAGGAGGGAAGAGGGAGGGGGAGGGAGGGGAAGGGAGGGGAAGGGGGGAGGGGAGGAAGGGAGGGGGGAGAGTGGAGGGGGAGGGGAGGGGGGAGGACAGGGGGAGGACAGGGGGAGGGGAGGGGAGGGGGAGAGTGGAGGGGGAGGGGAGGGGGAGGAGAGGGGGAGGGGAGGGGGGAGAGGGGGAGAGGGAAGGGTGAGGGGAGGGGAGGGGGAGAGGGAAGGGAGGAGAGGGTGCTGCACCAATGCAGGAGAGGTTTGGGCCCAACAGGTCCATTTGGTCTCGTAGGCTATAAAATTGCTGCCAGGGAGCTGAAGTTATAGATGAGGACTTATCGGCTTCAAAACAAGTGAAGGGACACGATATACACAGCAGCAACACGTGCTTGTGAATGTTAAGTGGTGTATCCTGAGGTAAGATGGACACAAAAGGCTGGATTAACTCAGCAGGTCAGACAGCATCTCTGGAGAAAAGGAATAGGTGACATTTCAGGTTGATACCTATCTTCAGATTGAAGAAGATGCTGTCTGGCCCGCTGAGTTACTCCAGCTTTTTGTGTCTATCTTCGGTTTAAATGGGCATCTGCAGTTCCTTCCCACATGTTATATCCTGAGGTGTTTCACTGAAGCACTATGAAGAAACGTTTGGCATTGCACCACTCAAAGCAGCATAAAGATGAATGAGAGGAGAGTGGTTAAACGGGTAGATTTCAGGGAATACCTTGAAAGAATTAGAGATGTTTAAGAAGGGAATTCCAGGGTGAGGTCGCTGAAAGGTAAACTCGAGGGGAAAGAAATGCAGGTGTAACGTTGAGCACAACATGAGCTAAACTGTGTAAGAAAGGAACTGCAGATGCTAGTTCAATCCGAAGATAGACATAAAAAGCTGGAGTAACTCAGCGGGACTGGCAGCATCTCTGGAGAGAAGGAATGGGTGACGTTTCGGGTCAAGACCCTTCTTCAGACTGGCTTCTTCAAAGCTAAACTGGCTTTGTACAGAGGATATTAATGTAGGGAATGAATTGCTCTCCTTTCTTTCAAGGCTGCATATTGCATCTTCTTCCCATTCGTCCCCACAGCAGGAAGACAGTTGTCTGCAACAGCTGGGTAAAGAGGAATCTGCTGCTTCCTGGGGATGTGTGGCACTCTGATTTGTCACTCTACAGCGGATAAATCAGACAGGAAAGCAAATGGACCGCACCGTAAATCATATTAATGAGCCCATGTTTCACAAAGAGGCTTAAATTAGAAACACTGTACACATTTGCAGATTTGGCCCACAATGACTGCATTCTAAAGAGAGATGGGCATAATTACACCTATTCAATTCTTGATTCATCAATTCAGCAGTCAATTCATCAATTCCAACACTGTTGAAAATCCTTTCTTGAAATTTTATAACTATGATAGTTTTAAACATCAGTAAACCTGTCGAGCATGATGATTTCAATAAGTTAATTGTTTTTAGTTGAGTTTAGTTGAGTTTATTGTCATGCATACCAAGGTTTAGTGAAAAGCTTTTTGTTGCATGCTAACCCAGTCAGTGGAAAGACTCATGATTATAATCATGCCATCCAGGCTGTTGTACAGAAACATGATGATGGGAATAATGTTTAGTGCAATATAAAGTTGAGTAAAGTCCAGTTAAAGATAGGCCAAGGGTCTTCAATGAGGTAGATAGTGGCTCAGGACTCTTCTCTGGTTGTTGGTGCGATGGTTCAATTGCCAGATAACACCTGGAAAGAAACTGTCTCTGAATCTTGTTGTGTGCCTTTTCACACTTTTGTATCTCTTGCCAGATGGGAGAGGGGAGAAGAGGGAGTGACCGGGGTGAGACTCATCCTTGATTATCATATCATATCATATATATACAGCCGGAAACAGGTCTTTTCGGCCCTCCAAGTCCGTGCCGCCCAGCGATCCCCGTACATTAACACTATCCTACACCCACTAGGGACAATTTTTACATTTACCCAGCCAATTAACCTACAAACCTGTACGTCTTTGGAGTGTGGGAGGAAACCGAAGATATCGGAGAAAACCCACGCAGGTCACGGGGAGAACGTACAAACTCCTTACAGTGCAGCACCCGTAGTCAGGATCGAACCTGAGTCTCCGGCGCTGCATTCGCTGTAAAGCAGCAACTCTACCGCTGCGCTACCGTGCCGCCCTGCTGCTGGCCTTGCCGAGGCAGCATGAGGTGTAAATGGAGTCAATGGAAGGGAGGTTGGTTTGCGCGATGGTCCACAATTCTCCGCAATTTCTTATGGTCTTGGATGGAGCTGTTCCCAAACTATGCTCTGTGATGCATCTCGATAAAGTGCTTTGTGAAGTTTTTAACAAAATCCTTCTTGGGATTAGTATTTAAAGATAAGGCACGGAAACAGCCCCTTCAGCCCATCTAGTCCACACCGACCAGCCATCACCCATTCACACCAATTCTATATTATTCCATCTTCTCAACCTCTCCCTATGTCAATAAGTAATGGTTTGAATTCTACCTCAAATTAATTTCCATTCTCCTGAAAATTAGTATAATAAGGCGCGTTTGAATGCAGGATTGTAATTGCTTTAGTTTTGTTCAGAGATACAGCAAAGAAACAGGCCCTTGGGCCCACTGAATCCATGCCCGTTCACACCACCTCCATGTTATCCCATTTTCTCATCCACTCTTGACACACCAGGGACTATTAACAGAGGCCATTTAACCACATGGTTTGGGATGTGGGATGAAACAGGAGCACCTGGAGGAAACACAGATGGTCACAGAGGGAACGTGCAAACTCCACACAGACACCACTCGAGGACAGGGTTGAAGTTGAGTCTTTGGCGCTGTGAGGCAGCTACTCTGCCAGCTGCCTGTGGAGAAAAAAATATTAAAATGCTGAGGACCAGCGAAAATGAACATGGAGACAGAAGCAGATTAATGGACTGGCCAGGAGTTTAGTCATTTAGTTTAGTTTGGAGATACAGCGTGGAAACAGGCCCTTCCACCCACCGAATCCACACCGACCAGTGACCTCCAGTCACTCATGCTATCCTACATACACCAGGGACAATTTACATTTACACCAAGCTAATGAACCTACCAACCTGTACGTCTTTGTAGTGTGGGAGGAAACAGAAGATCTCGGAGAAAACCCATGCAGGCCACAGTTGTGCAGACAAGCACCCAAAGTCAGGATGGAACCCAGGCCTCTGGTGCTGTAAGGCAGCAACTCTACCGCTGCGCCACCGTGCCACTCGATGCACTGCAGGAGCTTTGCAGGGGTGATTTTCAGTCAGCCGTTATCAACACCGCTCAATTTACACCGGATACCCGGGTTCGATCCCGACTACGGGTGCTGTCTGTATGGAGTTTGTACGTTCTCCCCGTGACCTGCGTGGGTTTTCTCCGGGATCTTCAGTTTCCTCCCACACTCCAAAGACGTACAGGTATGTAGGTTAATTTGCTTGGTAATGTAAAATTTATCCCTAGTCGGTATAGGATAATGTTAATGTGCGGGGATCGCTGGTCGGCGCGGACCCGGTGGGCCGAAAGGGCCTGTTTCCGCACTGTATCTCTAAACTAAACTAAACTAAACTAAACTAAACATGGATATGCAAATAATGGAGGCATATGGATCACGTGCAGGCAGTGAAGATTAGTTTAACTTGGAGTCATGTCTGGTGCTGACATTGTGGGCCAATGGTCCTGTTTAGTTTAGAGATACAGCGCGGAAACAGGGCCCAGTGGCCCACCGAGTCCGCACCGATCAGCGATCCCCGCACATTAACACTATCCTGCACACAAATGGAACAGGTTTATATTTATACCAAGCCAATTAACCTACAAACTCGTACGTCGTGGAGTGTGGGAGGAAAACAAAAATCTCAGAGATTTCACACCGTGCCTGTTCCTATGCTGTATTGTTCTAATTCACACAGACACAAAAGCAAATCTAAGCCCCACAGTCCAGCACAAGGGAAATAAACGGTGATCAAACGTGAGCATTTACAAGACTTGAGTAACATCACAAAATACACAATGCTGCCATTAGATGGCTTTCTTCTCAATGACGATTATATCCTGAATAAGATTTTACATGTTAAATCATCCTGTCTGGTGAAGAAAATTTAAATAATATTTGAAATGCCCAGATAGATTATTGATGTAAGCATTGTAAATTGTGAGTAAATAAGAGATAAATTCAATACTGCATAATTTACTGCTTTGTGAATTTTTTTTCCAATTGAAGTGTTTCTACAGATCTGTACTGGAGAAAGGATCTTTAAAAAAAAATTGAACTGAGTATCACCAAAAACAAAACCAGTTTGTGGACTCCGATCTATCAGTGAGACCAAGCGCAGACTCGGCGATCGTTTCGCTGAACACCTTTGTTCAGTCCACCTACGCCTACCGAATGCTAAACACTTTAACCCCCTCCCATTCCCATACTGTCTGAAGAAGGGTCTCGACCCAAAGCATCACTCATTCCTTCTCTCCAGAGATACTGCCTGTCCCGCTGAGTTACTCCAGCATTTTGTGTTTACCTTCGGTTTAAACCAGTATCGGCAGTTCCTTCCTACAGATTTCCCAAGTTGTCTTCTCTGTCCTGGGCCTCCTCCACTGTCAGAGTGAGGCCAAACACAAGTTGGAGGAACACCACCTCATATTTTGCTTGGCTAGCTTTCAAGCCAGCGGGATTATTTTGGTTTCTCTAACTTTAAGTAACCCTTGCTTCCCCTCACTCTCTCCGTCCCCCCTCACCCTAGTTCTCCAACTAGTTTTACTTTGCCTTTGATTAATTTTATTGTTTGTATGTCCCGATGTCACCCTCACCTCAGCTGGCAATGACCCATTCTACATTTCCTTGAGCATTGTCTGCTTTGATCTGTCGTTTTCACACTTTACCCTTCCATATCCCTAGTTTCCCTCTCCCCTGACTCAGTCTGAAGAAAGGTCTCGACCCGAAACATCGCCCATCCCTTCTCTCCAGAGGTGCTGCCTGACCCACTGAGTTACGGGACACTTAATGTCTATCTTTGGTGGATAGCACAACTTCCTCCTAGCGAAAGGTTTCCCCTGGTCATTCGTTATGTGTCTGCGACGTTGTTAAACTGTGGAAGTGGCAGATTCCCATGTCAATGATGCTCAGAAAATCAATGGCAACATTCTGAACAAACGGGTTTACAATTTCACCAGACATAATGTCAAGATAAATTTTCCCGGTGAGTTTGCAATGCCACTGACACACAGACTGCAGAGATTTGGTCCCAACATGTCTCATGCCCTCAAAATATTCAGATATTTGAATTAGTTGAACATTCGTGTTGCCAAATTAGCCTTCTCTTAATGTCTAATCTTAGAATCTTAGGTTTGTTTAGTTTGGTTTAGTTTAATCATGTATTGTCTTTCCGCTGACTGGTTAGCACGCAACAAAAGCTTGACAATAAACTAAACTGAATTGAAAACTGAACTGAACTGATAGATCCAGCATGGAAACAGGCCCTTCGGCCCACCAAGTCCACCCTCATCCAGTCACACTAGTTCTATGTTATCCCATGTTTACATCCTATCTCTCCACACTAGGTTCACTTTACAGAGGTAAATTAGACTTGTGATACAGCACAAAAACAGGCCCTTCAGCCCACCAAGTCCACGCCGACCAGTGATCAACCCCTGCTCTAGCACCAACCTTACACACCAGACAATTTACAACTTTACCGAAGCTAATTAACTTATAAACCTGCAGGTCTTTGGAGTGTGGAATGAAACCAGAGGAATCAGAGGAAACGCACATGATCACAGGGAGAACGTACAAACTCCATACAGACAGCACCCATAGTCAGCACCGAACCCGGGTCTCTGGCGCAGTAAGGCAGCAACTCTACCGCTGCGCCACCGTGCCGCTCCAATTATCCTACAAATCTGCAGGTCATGGGATGTGCAAGGGACCACCTGGAGGAAACCCACATGGTCAGAGGGAGAACGTGCGAGCTCTACAAAGACAGCACCCAAGATCAGGATCAAACCCATGCCTCTGGCGCTGTGAGGCAGGAGCTTCACCATCTCCTCAGACCACCTGCCTGTCCACAGAGATCTGGTCCTTTCCTTCATTTAACAGCCCGACAGGTAACATAGAGAGGGCACTTCATCTAATAAGTTACAGTACGTAGTCTGAAGAAGGGTCCTGAACCGAAACATCACCTATTCCTATTCTCCAGAGATGCTGCCTGACCTGCTGAGTTACTCCAGCATTTTGTGTCAAGATTCATAGGATTGTTTCCTGAAAGGACAACGCCATCAGATCATCGCTGACTCTTCAGGCACTTGCACTGTTCATATTACTGGGTAAACCAAACCCCGCACTAAAGTTTGGTTCCAGATCGCGATGAAAAGGGCAAGAGTAACACTCAGCAAGTCAGTCAGCAGCCGTGTAAGGAGAAACAAACTGAACATGCCTTGGTCAATGTTCATGAGAGGAATAGGTCAGGTAAATGCACAGAGTCTTTCACCCAGAGTAGTGGATCAAGAACCAGAGGACATCGGTTTAAAGTGAGGGGGGGGAACGATTTAATAGGAACCTGAGTGGTAGCTTTTTTACACAAAGGGCGGTGGGTGTATGGAACGAGCTGCCAGAGGAGGTGGATGAAGCAGGAACTATCATTGTGTTTTAGAGACATTTGTACAGGTACATGGATGGGATTGGTTTAGAGGGATATGGGATATGACTTGTACCGAGGTACAGTGAAAAGCTTTTGTTGCGTGCGAACCAGTCAGCGGAAAGACAACACATGATTGCAATCGAGCCGTCCACAGTGTACAGATACAGGTGCTCCTCAACTTACGATGTTCCAAGAAACCCATCGCAAACCAAAAATATCGTACATCAAATGCGTTGAATACACGTGAACACGGGGCGGGAAGCGAGCTGTGGCTCACCATGGGTTGCTGCTGGTAGCACCATCGCAAAGTCGAAATATCGTAAATTGAACCATCGTAAGGTGGGGAACACTTGTACATGATAAAAGGAATAACTTGAATAATGTTTAATGGGAGATAAAGTCCAGTAAAATCTGATCAAAGATAGACCAAGGGTTCTCCAGTAAGGTAGAAAGCTCGCTAGTTGCTAGTATAAGAAGATAACTGCAGATGCTGGTACAAATCAAAGGTTTTTATTCACAAAATGCTGGAGTAACTCAGCAGGTCAGGCAGCATCTCGGGGGAGAAGGAATGGGTGACGTTTCGGGTCGAGACCCTTCTTCAGACTAGTTGCTAGGATGGATCAGTCGGGACATGTTGGCTGGTTTGGGCCAGTTGGGCCAAAGAGGCGGCGTCCACTGTTTGACTCTATGATGGCTGTTCATCACAAGTGAGAAAAAGAGAGAAACTTTACGTTGCTGAGACGGTGATGGAGGAAGAGTTAGGACACTTTGTGGTAATATGTAGGCAGTCGTGCCATTGTGGTGAACTACTAATGGAGCCACCTGGCTGATAGTGCGAAGGGTCTGAGAAAGAGAGTCAACAAACAAAGCAACAGGTAAAAGCTGTGAAATGCTGAGTTCAGCTGTGGGAGATGCCAGCAGATTAGGCTCTCTCTCTCTCTAGAGAGAGAAAATCAAAGTTAATGGAACAGAGGGATAACCTGCTGCAGAAATGGTCAGTTCTGATACACAAAGGTAATGCACATCACTTGAACTTGGTACTGCGAAGCTGTAAAATGCCCAGTTGGAAAATGAGGAGCTGCTTCTCCAGGTTACGTTGGATGTCATTAGATCAGTGGAGGAGGCAGAGTTGGAGTGGTCAAAATGGAGATGGGATAGAGAACTAAAATGGGGGGCAACCGGGCAACCGGAAACTCAAGATACTATCGTGTTGTTTAAGAGGTTATTAGATAGGCATCTATATATATATATATATGTGGGGAATGGAGAAATATGGATCATGTGTAAGCAGATTAGATTAGTTTATCTTGGCATTATGTTCAGCACAGACGATGTGGGCCGAAGGGCCTGTTCCAATGATATACTGGGCAAAGTTTTATGTTCTATGTTCTAGTGAGTGTCCTTTTGATTAGTACCTTTAGGGCAGCATGGTGGCGCAACGGTAGAGTTGCTGCTTTACAGCACCAGAGTCCCGGGTTCGATCCTGACTACGGGTGTTTGTCTGTACGTAGTTTGTACGTTCTCCCCGTGACCTGCGTGGGTCTTCCCTGGGACCTCCGGTTTCCTCTCACACACCAAAGATGTACAGGTTTGTGGGTTAATTGGCTTGGTATAATTGTAAATCGCCCCTAGTGTGTGTCGGATCGTGTTAGCCTGCGGGACTAACTGTCATTGTCACTTCTCTGTCTACGAATGTGAAGAAAGAGTATTAGGACAAGAATTTAAATGTTTGTTTTACCCTCTGTAGTTAGTACTAGTGTGGATTTTAACAAGGCCTTTGTTAATGAGTATCATAGAGTGATACAGTGTGGAAACAGGCCCTTCGGCCCAACTTGCCCACACCACCAAACATGTCCCAGCCACATTAATCCCACCTGCCAGCATTTGGTCCATATCCCTCCAAATCTGCCCTAGCCATGTACCTGTCTAACTGTTTCTTAAACATTCGGATAGTCCCTGCCTCAACTACCTCCTCTAGCAGCTTGTCCCATTAACCCAACACCCTTTGTGTGAAAAAGTTACCCCTCAGATTCCAGTTAAATCTTTTCCCCTTCACCTTGAACCTATGTCCTCTGCTCCTCAATTTACCCGATCTATTCCTCTCATGATCTTATACACCTCTATAAGATCACCCCTCATCCCCCTGTGTTCCAGGGTCAGCTGGTCGGCATGGGCTCGGTGGGCTGAAGGGCCTGTTTCTGTGCCGTATCTCTAAACTAAACCAAACTAAGGCTCTATTACTCTATTAAAGATGAGGTTTGAACAACATCAACATTATAGGGTGATTTAAGAGCATCAAAGTTTATGTTAGGATCCCAGCCTTCATTGCAAACTGATCTTTAACATTGGACGAGACCCATTCAGAAGCTAATGGATTCAAGCCCATAGATATGCTGGGAATGGAAGGGTGTGGATTGTGGGTCATACAGATAAGGTTAGATGACCTTGGCTGGGTTTGGCTCGGACATTGTGGACCCAAAGGCCTATTCCTGTGCTGCACTTTTCAATGTTCTATGTCAAACAATAGCTTGGAGCAAATTGATTCCGTCTACAAGTTAAGTAATGAAGTGCACATTATCAGAAACAAAATAGGTTCATACCATCATAATGTTAAAGAAGGAAAAAAGTTTGAAAGCATTTTCCCAATCAATAATGTCTTATTTAAAATAATGCCTTTTTTTTGCAATAACTCAGCGGAAAAGGCAGCATCTCTGGATAGAAAGAATGGGTGACGTTTTGGGTTAAAAGCCAGTCTGAAGGTGGGTCTCGACTCAAAACGTCACCCATTCCTTCTATCCAGAGAGGCTGCTTGTTCTGCAGTTACTCCAGCATTTTGTGTCTATCTTCAGTGTGAACCAGCATCTCCACTTCCTTCCTGCACCTTTTTTTGCAATGTTATGACTCGATATTTCAGGCTATTTCATTACCCATTAATCTTGGTAGAATCGCCCTCCTTTCTGAAAACATTCAATTCATAAACAGCACGGCACAAAGAGATATCTGAGACCAATCAACACTCCAGTTATCACATCACTAATGCATTCGGAACAAAGCTGTCCTCCCTCTCCTCAAATATTATTTCCACTTGTCATTCCATTGATCCAGCTACAAAACGACAGCGTTCTTTTCATTTTGTGCCTCTGAATGATTTGACCCAAAAGCTAGATTGTGCAGAAAAGTACTGTTGGAATCAACATGCCTGAGAAGCCATGCCAGGCTGACTCCATGCCATCCACACCTGCGAGCTGTGGGTTAACAGCATTGGCACGCTTTCAGCATCCGGCCTGCATTCGGCACAAAATCCACCACATTAGCATTCATCCTGTCATCTTGTTGCCTGCAACCAGCTGAGGACAATTGGCAGCGGTGAAGTCTGTTTTTCTTTGGTGGAGGTGTTTGCTTGCATTAGTCGCTGTTGGAAGTGGTTGTACCACTCTGGCAAGTCACAGGAGACTTTCCATACGGATCCAAACCAATGGATAATGGATAACGGCACCATGGTTACGATTGCAGCCCTCTCCCCGCCCCCCCCCCCCCCCCCCCTCGGTGCCTTACAGCGCCAGAAACCCAGGTTCGACCCTGCCCATCGGTGCTGACTGTATGGAGTCTTTACGTTCTCCCAGTGACTGCATGGGTTTTTTTACGGGTGCTCCGGTTTCCTCCCACACTCCAAAGGTGTTTGTAGATTAACTGGCTTCTGCAAATTGAGCAATTGTCCCTAGTGTATAGAATAGTGCGAGTGTACTGGGTGATCACATGTCGGCGTGGACTCGGTGGGCCGAATGGCCTAATTCTACTCCTATAACTTGTGAACTTGTGAAAATATGAACTTAAATTCCTCGTATGTTGCAAAACACGTTTGGCTAATAAAGTATGATTATGATTATGATCATGATTATGATAATGAACTTACTCTGGCAATGCAGGAGGCCCAGTCACGTCATTAGCCTGATCATGTTCAGTAGAAATCAATGATCCCAAAGTGCCCCATTACACTAACACTGCAACGCATCGCTGGCATTCAGTTTACAACAGTGTTTATCCAGTCTGAAGAAGGGTCTCGACCTGAAAAGTCACCCATTTCTTCTCTTCAGGGATGCTGCCTGTCCCGCTGAGTTACTCCAGCATTTTGTGTCTATCTTTGGTGTAAACCAGCTTCTGCAGTTCCTTCCTGCACATGGAAGGTGTGTTGGAAGTACCACAATGGTTTTTGCTGATAGTCTTACACGCTTAGGACTCTGCTTCTCCTACTTTCGCTGTTGCAAATCAGTGTTGCAAATGAGTCATCGATACTCTTTCCAAGAATGCGCCACTCTGTTTTGTCTAACATTGTATTATATTCCATAGGGCATAATGTGCTTTAATGTCATTTGAAAAAATAAACAATGAACAGTTCCCAGAATGAGCTATTAAGTTGTAGAGAAATGTCAGGACATGAAAGCTAAAGGTCATGAATTCAGAAAGTCATTATCAACCCGTATAGGACAAAGACCGGCATCTTGAGCAGGAGTAAGAGAAAGCAAAGAAGATATATTTCTATGAAGTTCGGATAAATTATTCAGACATTTTTTTATTGAGTGGGGATTTTGAAAAACAATATGGAAAAGATCAAATAAAGTCTGTAACTTGCCCACAGCCGGTTTCCTTTATCATTGTTACTTTTTTGCATCCCTTTCATTTATTTGTTCTATATCTCTCTATATAACTGGCCACATCTCTCGTTTCCCTTTCCCCTCGCTCTCAGTCTGAAGAAGGGTCTCGACCCCGAAACGCCACCTATCCCTGTTCTCCCGAGGTGTTGACAGACCCGCTGAGTTACTCCAGCATTTTGTGTCTACCTTCGATTAAAGGAAGTTTGGGTCAAGAGAAGAACTTTATTACAACGAACCCGAGGAGAACTTTCTACAAGGGTGGCACGGTGGCGCAGCAGTGGAGTTGCTGCCATACAGCGCCAGAGACCCAGGTTCGATCCTGACTACGAGGGCTGTCTGTACAGTGTTCGTACATTCTTCCTGAGACCATGAGGGTTTTCTGCAGGTGCTCCAAATTCCTCCCACACCCCAAAGACGTGAAGGTTTGTAAGTTAATTGGTCTGTATATTGTCGCTATAATGTAGGATAGACCTACTGTACGGGTGATCACTGGTTGGCACAGACTCGGTGGGCCGAAGGTCTAGTTTCCACGCTGCATCTCTAAAAATAACAGTTATGTTCAAGGCAGGAGAGCTTAATTTTGGGGCCTTCAGAATGAGAAATCTAATTAAATTGGAAATGGAATAAATGACTCAGTGGTAGTATACTGGGGGTTGATGGGGGTATTTACGGAAATATTTACAGAGATAACAAAACTCTAAAAGCTACTTGCCAAGCAGAATGGTCTGTGTACGTGCCAGTTATGATGAAGGGGAGCAGTGGAGAATTGGCCAATAAACCACAATTGCCCCAATCCCACGCACCTCCCATCTTTATGCAGTGAAGCAGGGGTTCGCTAATGAAGAGGCTGGCATAAACTAAAGTAGGAGTCAAAATGGGAGGTGGATCACTTTCATCACATCAAGGACATTGGATTTTTACTGATCGTGGTGCACCCAGCTTCAATCACACGTCCATTGATAATGAAACTATCTGTTCCTGCAAGCATTATGGGCTGGGTAAGATTCATGCTCAGACTGTTCAGTAATATTTGCACTGTGCAGCCACCAGTCAGAAACCATCGCCAACAATAGTCCAATGTTACCAATTGCACTACAATGGTTGAATTCCTAGATAGTTGTGCTAGTAGTGGGACACTGAAAGAGGCAGTCACTGCTAGATATAACAATGGGGTCATTATGGCTGCAAGGGGCTGAGTGTGATTCACCTCCTGGTTTCCTAATCTTTTTCACCACATTTAACAATGCATACATTAAGGGAATAGAGTCATAGAGAGTCATTCAGCATGGAAACAGGCCCTTCGGTCCAACTTGCCCACACCGGCCAACATGCCCCATCTACACTCATCCCACCTGCCCACAGAGTCCATATCCCTCGAAACCTGTCCTATCCATGTACCTGTCCAAATAGGGTACTGATTGTGAATGATCAGCCATGATCACATTGAATGGCCGTGCTAGCTCGAAGGACTACTCCTGCACCTATTGTCTATTGTCTATTGTGATGATGGTGCCTGCCTCAACTACCTCCTCTGGCAACTTGTTCCATATACCCACCACCCTTTGTGTAAAAAAGTTACCCTTCAGATATCTATTAAAGCTTTCTCCCCTCACCTTAAACCTATGTCCTCTGGTTCCCAATTCCCCAACTCTGGGCAAAA
Source organism: Rhinoraja longicauda (assembly GCF_053455715.1). Lineage (NCBI taxonomy): Eukaryota > Metazoa > Chordata > Chondrichthyes > Rajiformes > Arhynchobatidae > Rhinoraja > Rhinoraja longicauda. The sequence goes on from NC_135979.1 coordinate 28,822,104, forward strand.
GACAGTGATTTTACACGATCTATTCCTGTCATGATCTTGTACTCCTCCATAAGTTCACTCCTCATCTGCGCTCCGAGGGATAGAATCCTAGCCTGCTCAACATCTCTCTAGAGAGAGAGCTCAGGGCTTTGAGACCTGGCAACTTACTTGTAAATTTTCTCTGTTCCCTTTCCAGCTTGACAACATCTTTCCTGTAACACGGTAACCAAAATTGAACACAATACTCTAAATGTGGCCTCAACGATGTCTTATACAACTGTGACATGTGCTCCCAATGTCTATACTTAATACTCTGACTGATGATGGCCAAAGGGTGGAAAGTCTTCTTGACCACCCTATCTCCCTGTGGCGCCACTTTCAAGGGATGGGATGTTCATCATTTTCATGGAAGATTGCATCTTCAGTAAACTTCCAGATGCCCACTGCCTTAACAAGACAAAGTTCCCTGCTTAATCAGCACCCAAACCACCTCATTAATGTTCTCTCTCTCCTCCTCTGGCTGAAATGTGTTCTCACCTCACGAACAATGTGTTTTTTGACAGTAACTCCCCAACCCATCATCTCGTGAAGGTCGGCGTTATTAAGCACACGCAGCCTTCGAGCGCCAATTAATGTTATGTGCCATCTCGACTCGAGCATTACTGCCACTCCACCATTGTTGCTATGGTAATATCTTGGAAGCCAACAATGTGTATTGTGATTAAATGGGCGCTGGAAGTCTGTAGCGGTGAGCTGAGGTCTCCAGTCTCAGTGCGCCGGGACAGGACGCCGCGGCCTACGGGGAAGCCGGCGCGGTGCGAGGTCAGAGCCCATGGAGGGCGGGCCGGGGTTGGTGTGCTCGGGGTCGAAGCCTCGAGGTCAGGCTGGAGTGGACGGGACACGTCTCTGATAACAAGGGGGGCCCAGCGTGGGTGGGGGGGGGGACACTGAGATCAAAAGGGGACCTAGTGTGGGTGGGGGGAGGGCACTGAGAACAAAATGGAGACCTAGTGTGGGTGGGGGGGGCACTGAGAACAAAAGGGGGCCCCAGCGTGGGGGGGGGACACTGAGAACAAAAGGGGGACCTAGTGTGGGTGGGGGGGGGGGCACTGAGAACAAAAGGGAGACCTAGTGTGGGTGGGGGGGCACTGAGAACAAAAGGGGGCCCCAGCGTGGGAGGGTGACACTGAGAACAAAAGGGGGACCTAGTGTGGGGGGGGGGGGGGGGGCACTGAGAACAAAAGGGAGACCTAGTGTGGGTGGGGGGGCACTGAGAACAAAAGGGGGCCCCAGCGTGGGGGGGGGACACTGAGAACAAAAGGGGGACCTAGTGTGGGTGTGGGGGGGACACTGAGAACAAAGGGGGACCCAGCGTGGGGGGGGGGGGTCACTGAGAACAAAAGGAGGACTCAGCGTGGGTGGGGGGGGACACTGAGAACAAAGGGGGACCTAGTGTGGCTGGGGGGGGGGTGGACACTGAGAACAAAAGGGAGACCTAGTGTGGGTGGGGGGGGGCACAGAACAAAAGGGGGACTCAGCGTGGGTGGGGGACACCAATAACAAAAGTGGGAGCCAGCATGGGTGGGCCGTCGAGAACAAAGGAAGACCTGGCGTGGGGGGAGGGGGGGAGGGGACATCGAGAACAAAGGGGGAGACGAAGAAGGGATGTACTCTTGCGTCGGTGTCTTTGCGACTACTCTTTTGTCTACTTTGCAATTTCACTGCTCCTAGCTAGGAGCAAGTGACAATGACGTATCATCATCATCATCATCATCATCATCATCATCATCATCATCATCAGTGAGATGAAATATGTAGGAAGGAACTGCAGGCGCTGGTTTAAACCGAAGGTAGACACAAAATGCTGGAGTAACTCAGCGGGTCGGGCAGCATCTCTGGAGAGAAGGAATGGGTGACGTTTCGGGTCGAGACCCTTCTTCAGACTGGTTAGATGGACCTATTTGGCAGCATCAAAACCGATTAACAAAAAAAAGTCACAAAACATGTCAGCAATCGAAATTCTTCTGAACAATCTATATTTACAAGAATTAGTCATTCAGGGTATGATTGGAAATGACAAATACATTCTCCTCAGAAGTGCTGTTCCCTCTATAAATGCCACGCCAGGCCATCGGTTCTCAGTTTAAGGCAATGCCACCTTCTTTACTCACTGCCTGCCATCAGCATAAGTTCCAGACTGCACTACCCGTGTATGCGTTACATTAGTAGATGACGAGAAACCCAAAGATTGCTCTTAGCATGGCGCAGTTTGCTTTGACAATTTTAGTAACAGCGCCAAACTCGGAAGCTTTTTAAGAAACACAAAACTATGGCAGCACAGCATGGTGGTGCGGCATTAGAGTTGCCGCCTTACAGCGTCAGAGACCCGGGTTCAAGCCCGACCACGGGTGCTGCCTGTACGGAGTTTGCACGCTCTCCCAGAGACTGCGTTAGTTTTCTCCGGGTGCTCCGGTTTCCTCCTAAACTCCAAAACACGTACAAGTTTGTAGGTGAATCAGCTTCAGTACAGATTGTAGACCATCCCTAGTGTGTAGGGTAGTGGTAGTGCATGGGGATTTCTGATCGGCGCGGACTCGGTGTGACGAAGGGCCTGATTCCGCTCGGTATCACTAAACTAAACAAAACTGTGGACAACATTGAAAATGTCAACCATCTCAATCTGCTGCTCTAGTTACGATAAATAGATAAAAGAACAAAGCTTTGTTGGATGGGAACACCTTCTGGGCTGAAAAGCAATTTGTTCAGTCATTTTCTTCAAATTGAAATTATATACTCTCATCATATTTCATTTGTCTGCTCCAAAAAATAGATTTTTCTGAGTAAAAGATAGCAACAACAACATCCTTGGAAACGCCACACTTATTATTTCCATTGTCCTAGTCCTGTTCGAAATGGCTCAAGTATAAAAAGAACATACAAAAAAATAATACAATTATGTTTTTCGTCATTACTTCTGTAAGTAGAGTGCTTCAATTATAGAATCCCCGTTGAGTCTCAAAAATTCTGTGTGGTTGGAGACGTCTTTTACAGAGGTAGAGTTTTAATGAGCTAAACTATCTTGAAATGAATAGAATCCATAGCAAATATAACAATTACATCTTGAAATGATGGTGGAGGGGTATTTGATGGAAGCTTGTCACAGAGTGGAAACACACGGGGCTAATTGCTGTGGGAGTTGGCCATCAAGTTTGGCGTCGGCCCAACCTGAGGTGGTAAGGCCATATCTTAATAAGGTGAATTGAAAATAGTTGTGTATTAATAAGGACGTTCCGTACTCTTCATTCTTAAATCCCTTTACTGCAAGCAATTAGACGCACACAAATATGATTTCATCGCTGCCTTCTCTGATGGAATCTGCACCAGTTTGTTTGTGGGCTGTTTCATAATGCATAACATTGCATCATGATCCTACCTTGCCAGCCACATATGTACATTTGCCAGCTGCTATCAATAGTTAACCGCTATCATTTCATCATTCGTTTATTGTCACGTGTACAGTGAAAAGCTTTTTGTTGCGTGCTGTCCAGTCGGCAGAAAGACCATACAAGATTACAATCGAGCCATTTACAGTGTACAGATACATGATAAGGGAATAATGTTTAATGCAAGGTAAGGTAAAGTTATTAAAGAACAATCAAAGATAGTCCGAGGGTCACCAATGAGGTTTAGTTTAGTTTAGTTATACAGCGCGGAAACAGGCCCTTCAGCCCACCAAGTCCTCACCGACCAGCAATCCCCGCGGGACAATTTACAATTATACCAAGCCAATTAACCTACAAACTGTACGTCTTTAGAGTGTAGGAGGAAACCGAAGATCTTGTCGAAAACCCACGCAGGTCACAGGGAGAACGTACAAACTCCATACGGACAGCACCCGTGGTCAGGATTGAACCCGGGTCTCTGGCGCTGTAAGACAGCAACTCTACCGCTGCACCGACATGCTGCCCAGGTAGATAGTAGTTCAGGACTGCTCTGTAGTTGTGGCAGAACGATTCAGTTGCCTGATAAAGGTTTAGAGGGATACCATCTGTTCTATCAATAGCTTGATCCTAAGCTCAGCTGCATCAATCCCTTCTGAATACTGATGAAATGTGGTGTCAGCTTAAAATGCATCACAATCTTGTCAATGATAATTAAGGGGTTTTACTCGAGCTCTTGGGTTTATGTGAATAGTTGTTATTGTGTTAATGTTAACACAAGGCTAGATAAACATTTGATCTTACTAAACTTCTTTACTGCAGTCCAAATAATCAGATCAGTCTAATATTGGGCGGTCACGGTGGCGCAGCGGTAGAGTTGCTGCCTTACAGCGAATGCAGCGCTGGAGACCCGGGTTCGATCCTGACTACGGGTACCGTCTGTACGGAGTTTGTACGTTCTCAACGTGACCTGCGTGGGTTTTCTCCGAGATCTTCGTTTTCCTCCCACACTCCGAAGACGTACAGGTTTGTAGGTTAATTGGCTGGGTAAATGTAAAAATTGTCCCTCGTGGGTGTAGGATAGTGTTAATGTGCAGGGATCGCTGGTCGGCGCGGACCCGGTGGGCCGAAAGGGCCTGTTTCAGCACTGTATCTCTAAACTAAAGTCTCTATACTGAGTAATCGTGCCAATATGTTGATTTAATTTACCAATAATAAAATATAGAGAATAACTTTTATTTTTGAAGTCCTCAAGATGGTGCTTTGATACTGGAAATGGAGTTACACGTGACAAATTGTCAACTGGGGAAAATAATTAATAAAAATCTGAGGGGTAACGTTTTCATACAAAAGGTGGGAGAGTGTATGGAATAAGCTGTCAGAGGAGGTAGTTGAGGCAGGGACTATCCCTATATTTAAGAAACTGTTGGAAAGGTATATAGATAGGACAGTTCTGGAGGGATATGGTCCAAATGCAGACAGGTGGGTCTAGTGTAGCTGGGACAAGTTGGCCGGTGTGGGCAAGTTGGGCCGAAGGGCCTGTTTCCACACTGTATCACTCTATGACTCTATTTCTTGATTGTAATTATTGGCTTGGATAAAGAAATTCCTCTTAGCTTCAACCTTCCAGAGTTCCCACCCTATCTCACCTTCACAATATCTATTTTCTTTCTTCCTTAAGCCCTGGCCTATTGTCCTCCAGCAATTTATCGTCTTCTGCGATCTATTGGCTTGATTTACATCATTCTAAGGTGAAGATAGCACTTATTTTTAAAAGGTATCACAAAAAGCTGGAGTAACTCAGCAGGTCAGGCAGCATCTCAGGAGAGAAGGAATGGGTGACGTTTCGGGTCGAGACCCTTCTTCAGACTTATTTTTTTTAAATCACAATGATTTTGAACATGCTTACTTGCCTTTAACGACAAGAGCACACGGTGACACAGCTGGTAGAGTTGATTCTTCACAGCACCAGATACCTGGGTTGGATTCTAACCTCGGGTTATGTCTGTGTGGAGTTTGCACGTTCTCTCTGTGACCATTTGGGTTTCATGCAACTCATTCTGAAGCCAAGATGTCAATCGTAAAGTCTTTTACTTTACTAGGACCTTGGTGATTTCGCAAAATAAATGAACATTTTTTTTATGGGTCCACAAGATGCTGCAGATACTGGAATCCTGAGAAAAACACCAAGTACTTGAGGAACACAGCAGGTCAGGAAGCATCTGGGAAGAGAATGGACAGGTGACGATTCAGGTCGGGACCCTCCCTCAGACTGAAGAGGGTCTCAAACATAGATATCACCTGTCCCTTTCCTCCCCAGATGCTGCCTGTCCCGCTGAGTAACTCCAGCACTAGGTTGTTTTGCTCACCATTTGTGGATCGTTGTGCTTCGGTCATGTTTAATTAGTCCAGTTTTTCTCACTGTTTTTCGAAAGGAAATGAAAAATCTTCCTTAATTTAAAAACGTTTTTCATTGGCATCTAGATTGTGATGAATTATACCAAGGATTTGCTTCACAAAATATCCAGGAATTCATTCCCATCACCAACCTGAAATGTTACCTCTCGTTCTTTCCCCACTGATGCTGTCTGGTCTATCAAGTATCTTCAATAATTTCTGTGAGGTATCCTTCTTTCTCATGTTTCTTTCAACATTAACATAAAACATTACCAGTCAACCTTCGGCACATTGGCCTTTGTCAGTTGAGTGTAGAAGTTGGGAGGTCATGTTGCAATTATTTAAGACATTGGTGAGGCCACATTTAGAATATTCACAAGTAGACAAGTTATAGGAGTAGAATTAGGCCATTTGGCCCATTGAGTCCACTCTGCCATTCAATCATGGCTGATCTCTGCCTCCTAATCCCATTTTCCTGCCTTCTCCCCATAACCCTTGTCTACCCATAAGGCAGAATTTGTCTATCTCTGTCTTAAATATATCCACTGACTTGACCTCCACAGCCCTCTGTAGCAATGAGTTCCACAGATTAACTACCCTCTGACTAAAGAAATTCCTCCTCACCTCCTTTCTAAAAGTGCGCTCTTTAATTCTGAGGCTATGACCTCTTGTCCTAGACTCTCCCAACAGTGGAAACATCCTCTCAACATTCACTCTATCTATGCCATAATATTGCGTTCAATTTTGGGTATCAAGTTATAGGAAAGTTGTTGTCAGGCTGGAAAGGGTGCAGAGAAGATTTACAAAGATGTTGCCAGGACTCGAGGGCTTTAGCTATAGGGAGAGGTTAAGCAGGCTACGACTCTATTCCTTGGAGTGCAGAAGGATGATGGGAGATCGTATAAAGGTGTACACAATCATGAGAGGAATAGATCAGGTAAATGCACAGAGTCTCTTGCCCAGAGTAGGGGAATCGAGAATCAGAGAACAAAGGTTTAAGGTGAGGGGGAAAAGATTTAATAGGTACCTGAGGGGTAACTTTTTTTATACATAAGGTGGTGGGTGTATGGAACAAGCTGCCAGAGGAGGTAGTTGTGGCAGATACTATCACAATGTCCAATAAACATTTGGATAGGTACATGGATAGGATAGGTTTATAGGAATATGGGCCAAATGCAGGCAAATGGGACTAGTGTAGATGGGACATGTTGGCTGGTGTGGGCAAGTTGGGCCAAAGGTCATGTTTCCATGCTGTATAACTATGACTCGATTCCCCTAATCTGGGCAAGAGACTCTGTGCATTTACCTGATCTATTCCTCTCGTGATTTTGTACACCTCTATAAGATCATCCATCACCCTTCTACACTCCAAAGAAAAGAGTCCTCGACTGCTAAGCATCTCCTTATAGCTTGGGCCCTCGAGTCCTGGCAACATCCTCGTAAATCTTCTCAGCACCCTTTCCAGCTTGAGAACATCTTCCATATCTCAATGACTTCATTATTAGCACATACAGAACACTACATTACTAATTTTTTTTGAGCCAAGACATTTATCAAATTGGATTTATTCTTGACTATCTTTTACGGGCGGCACGGTAGCGCAGCGGTAGAGTTGCTGCTTTACAGCGAATGCAGCACCGGAGACTCAGGTTCGATCCTGACTACGGGTGCTGCACTGTAAGGAGTTTGTACGTTCTCCCCGTGACCTGCGTGGGTTTACTCCGAGATCTTCGGTTTCCTCCCACACTCCAAAGACGTACAGGTATGTAGGTTAATTGGCTGGGTAAATGTAAAAATTGTCCCTAGTGGGTGTTAGATAATGTTAATGTACGGGGATCACTGGGCGGCACGGACTTGGAGGGCCGAAAAGGCCTGTTTCCGGCTGTATGTATATGATGATGATGATACTGAAAGCTCATCTACTCTGAATTTAACCTATGAAAAAACCCATTGCTTCTCAATCTTCTAATATTAGAACGCCTCTTCGTAATCAAGTGTTAAAAAAACCCCATCTTAACCTATTCAATCTTTTCAATTAATCTCCCTGTTCCAGGATCAATCTGGGAAATCTCTTCGATGCTTCATGCTGAGGTTTTGTAATCTTCCTGTGTTCTGCATTGCCAGGCAAGCACAGGATTGAATCAATTGGAATATCTTTAACCTCAAGTAGCTCAATCCATATCTGCTAAACGGCTCATGAAGATCGGCTTTTAAATTAAGGTTTAGTTTAATCTTGTTTAGTTTAGTTTGGAGAGACAGCGCGGAAACAGGCCCTTCGGCCCAGCGAGTCTGCGCTGACCAGCGATCGTCGCACACTAATACTATCCCGCACACACTTGGGATAATTTTTACAATTTTACCAAGCCAAATAACCTACAAATCTGCATGTCTTTGGAGTGTGGGATGAAACCCACATGGGTGATTAGTACGGGTGTCAGTGGTTATGGGGGAGAAGGCAGGGGAATGGGGTTAGCAAGGACTTTGTTGGGGGTCAACTGCAGACCCCCAAATAGTCAACTGGAATTAGAAGAACAAACATGCCGGGAGATTGCAGACAGCTGCAGGTCAAATAAGGTTGTTGTAGTTGGGGATTTTAATGTTCCCAATTTAGACTGGGAAAATCACAGCGTGAAGAGTTTGGATGGGGTGCAATTCCTCAAAAGTGTTCAGGAGAGTTTTCTCAAGCAGTATGTGGAGACCCCCACACATCAGAGGGCAACGCTGGATCTAGCATTGGGAAATTGGGAAGGGCAAGTTAATGAAGTGTGTGTGGAGGAGCCTTTTATCGGTCAGGGTATTGAGTATAGAGGTTGGGAGGTCATGTTGCAGTTGTATAAGACGTTGGTGAGATTGATATTGTAGAGACACAAAGTGCTGGAGTAGTTCAGCGGGGGCAGGCAGCATCTCTGGAGAAAATGGATGGGTGACATTTTGGGTCAGAACCGTTCTTCAGACAAGAGTCTGCCTGCCCATCCAGGCCTGCCTTGACATAGAGCATATTGGTATTCATCGGGACAGGCACCATCTCTGGAGAGACTGAGAAGTAGGGTCTCGACCCGAAACGTCACCCATTCCTTCTCTCCAGAGAAGCTGCCTGTCCCGCTGAGTTACTCCAGCTTTTTGTGTCTATCTTCGGTTTAAACCAGCATCTGCAGATCTTTCCTACACATATTGGCATTCATACCGGTTTAATATTGTCACGTGTACCAAGATACATTGAAATGCTTTTGTTTGCGTGCGAGCCAATTAAATTGGACAATGCCAAAAATACAGTAAGTGCAACCAAGTTACAATCAAATATGAAAACAAAAAAATATAGCAAGGCAAAAAATACCAAAGTGCAGAACATCGTTATTCAGCTTTGCTGCATTGCTGCTCCAGATAGTCCAAAGTCCAATAGTCACACTGATGTAGGGTGAGGGATAGGGACTAAATCTTAGCTCATCATGGAACCATTCAGATGATTGATAACAGAGGGGAATAAGCTGTTCCTGTGTCTGGTGGTACATGGTTTCGACCTGGCTGGAGAGTGGAGGAGAAGGTATGACTGGCCCTTGCCTGGGTGTGTTCCAGTCCTGAGGCAGCAGGCTGTTGATGGAGGCAATGGTGGGGAGCCTGGTCTGGAGAGGGGGAGGCTGGAGCGGGGAATAAATGGACTGGATGGGCGGAATGGCCCACCCGGTCTTATGTTGCCCCATAAATGTGGTCTTTTAATTTTATCAATCTTTGCAACCTCTTACATTCCTGTGCATTGGAATTGCCAAACCAGGCTATGGCCTCTCAGCACCAGAGACTCAGGTTCGATCCTAAACTCGGGTGCAGTCTGTGTGGTGTTTTTTTGGAAGGTAGACTCAAAATGGTGGAGTAACTCAGCGGGTCAAGCAGCATCTCGGGAGAGAAGGAATGGGTGACGTTTCGGGTCGAGACCCTTCTTCAGACTGATGTCATGGGAGGGGGCGGGACAAAGATAGGATGTAGTCAGAGACAGGAAGACTAGTGGGAGAACTGGGAAGGGGGAGGGGATAGAGATGAAAAGCAGGGACTATCTGAAGTTAGAGAAGTCAATGTTCATACCGCTGGGGTGTAAACTACCCAAGCAAAATATGAGGTGCTGTTCCTCCAATTTGCACTGGGCCTCACTCTGACAATGGAGGAGGCCTAGGACAGAAAGGTCAGATTGGGAATGGGAGGGGGAGTTCAAGTGCTGAGCCACTGGGAGATCAGGTTGGTTAAGGCGGACTGAGCGGAGGTGTTCAGCGAAACGATCGCTGAGCCTGTGCTTGGTCTCGCCGATGTAGAGAAGTTGACACCTGGAACAGCGGCGTTTTTATGGTCTCCTTCTGACCACATGGATTTAATCTGGGTGTTCCAGTTTTCTCCCACAACCCAAAGATGTGCGATTTTGCACATAGCCTACAACAACAGCTTGTTATATTGACAGTATTTTGATGTGCCAAATATATGTAATAGCTTACTTACCATAGAAATACATGGCAGATCCCTGCACACTCACACTACCCTACACACACTAGGGACAATTGTTTACCTTTACACCAAGCCAAATAATCTACAAACCTGTATGTCTTTGGAGTGTGGGAGGAAACCGAAGATCTCAGAGAAAACCTACGCAGGTCACGGGGAGAACATACAGTATAAACTCCGTACAGACAGCACCCGTAGTCGGGATCAAACCCGGGTCTCTAGCGCTGTAAGATAGTAGCTCTACCACTATGCCACCGTGCTATCAGTGTACAACTTTTGGAATTATTATTCACTTTTGGAGTAAAACCTTTGGAGATATTATTCACTTTTTCTCAAAGCGATCTTTTTTTCATTTTTGATGTGGAGGAGATGAATAATTTTAAATGATGGAATATAAATTTGTGGTCGATGAGGACGAACTGGAACAGCTCACTGAAGGTCTGACACAGGCTGAAAGCAAAGAAGAAAGCTGGAATGACCAATAATTGTATATACTGTACAAGGGTCAAGAGTCAGGGTAGTCAAGAGTGCTTCATTGTCGTACGTACCAATAGCAGAGGAATGAAATTCTTACTTACAGCAGCTTAACTGGCCTGCAAATGCAAAGCACACAAATAATATATAATGAAGAAAACAATTCAATAAATTAATAACCACAACACTAATACAAAAAACCCCAAAGTGCTTGGTGCAACCAAAGACTGTCCATAAGGATTCATCGTTTTGCTGAACACGTACTGTCAGTCTGCCTTGGCCTACGCAATCTCCCAGTTGCCAAACATTTAATTCCCAAAGTGACCTTTCTGCCCTTCTCCACTTTAAAAGTGAGGCCACACACAAATTGGAGGAGCAGCACCTCGTGTTTTGCTTGGGCAGCTTACAACCCAATGGTGTGATTTTGATTTCTCTAAGTGCAAGTGACTCTTGCTTTCATTCTCTCTCTGTCCCTCCCCCACCCTGCTCATTTCACTGACCGTATCCCTTCGTTAACACTTTGTCCACAGTCAACAATGGACTATTGTGGGCCCCACCTTTCCTGGGTCATTAGTGCTGGCTCTGATTTATTCTGTACCTTTTCATACCTCTAGTTTCCCTCTTCCCTGACTCTCAATCTCATTAAGAGTCCCGACCCGAAACGTCACCTATTTCTTTTCTCCGGAGATGCTGCCTGACCCGCTGAGTTACTCCGGCACTTAGTGTCTGTCCATAGAAATTCATAGTTGCGGTTCGTGTTGTGTCATGTTCAAGAGCCTGATGGTTGTTGGGAAGAAGCTGCCCCTGATCCCAGCGGTCATGGTTTTCAGGCTCCTGTTCCTTCTTCCCAATGGTAGAAGTGAAATAAGAGGAAGGCCAGGCTGATATGGGACTTTGATAATATTCAGTTTCAGTTTATTGTCACGTACAATGAAAAGCTTTAGTTGCGTGTTGACCAGTCAGCGTAAAGACAATACATGATTACAATCGAGCCGTCCACAGTGTACAGATAATATTGGCTGCCTTTCTGAAGCAGCGTCTTCTATAGATCCCAACGATGATGGGGAGGTCAGTACCTGCGATGGACTGGACAGTGTGTACTATTGTCTGGAATAGTTTGTTACTTGCAAACTAGTGGAACTGTTTGTTTTCAACTCATTAAAAGTGGAATAAAATGCTTTTCTAAGGTGGCACAGTGGTGCAGTGGTAGAGATACTGCCTCGCAGCGCCAGAGACCCGGGTTCAATCTCGGCTACAGCAGCTTGTCTGTACAATAGGAATCTGACGGGTAACGTTTTCACACAAAGAGTGATAGGTGTAAGGAACAGGCTGCCAGAGGAGGTGGTTAAAGCAAGGACTATCCCAACATTTAAGAAACAATTAAACAGGTACATGGACATGGCAGGTTTAGATGGATATGGGCCAATGCAGGCCGGTGTGGGTAGATTGAGCCAAAGGGCCCGTTTCCAAGCTGTATGACTCTATAACTCTATAGTCTTTCCGCTGAGTGGATAGCACGCAACAAAAAAGATTTTCACTGTGCCTCTGTACACGTGACAATGAACTAAACTAAACTAAAGTGTTTTCTCTGGTTGCTGCGGTTTTATTCCTCATCCCACAGTTGTGATTAACTGGTCATTGTGAATTGTTCCCGATGTGTAAATAAATGGTGGAATGTCGGTGTTGATGGGAATGTGGAGGGAAGAATATCGGAACTAATGTGAATGAGGGCCTGATAGTCAGAAAAGATCTGATGGACTGAAGGTCCTGTTACCATGTCGGGTAACTCTTTGGCTTAAATGTTTGATCACCTGTGCTAAAGTGACCTTGTTAAGTTACGTTCCCAGTGAATTCAAGTGGCTCCTTGCATGATACATGCTTCATAGTCCATTGAGAATCCTTACTCATATTTTATTTTCCTTTAGTGCCTGGATCAGCATTCAGATTCAGCTCGCTTTCATTCCATCTGAAGCAATCTCTGATATCAAATGTAAGTGAGTCTCAGTTTATCTTGAGTTTGAACTGTGAAGGCACAGAAGGTCAAGGAATTGCACTTAAATGCTCTTCAGCTGAAGCAGCCCCAATGGCTTGTACTTGTATCGTATTTGTGACTTAGTAAAATGCCCCAAGGTGTTTTTCAGAAGCATTCATCAATCTAATTACATGGAAAATATGTGCAGGAGGAGGCCATTTGGCCCTTCGAGCCAGCACTGCCATTCGTTGTGATCGTGGCTGATCATCCACATTCATAACTGTTATGTTCAGCATGGCATAAAGATAAAGTACACTCACACGTTAGTTGCCTGAATCACACCAGCCTTTATTTACCCAGCATTCCCGGCTCAAGGAACACCCACTCATTAACATGGCACATGAATATGCATGAATGCATTACACTGCTCTCCCTTTTTTTAAGTATTAAATCCAAGTACTCAGTTACAATTTTGGTGTTGTGATACTTGATTTAAATCAATACCTTTAACCATATCTACAAAATTTCAAATGCTAAACATAACACGTTTATTTACACATTTCCGTTTTACTTGTAGAGTGAGTTGTCTAACTTACAAATTTAACCTAATTACTGGTTTGCGGTTCCTGCCTGATAGTTTAACAGTAACAGGTGTAACAGGCGTAACAGATGAACGTGTAGACTCAACTGTTGGCTTGTTTGGCTCTATGTTAGTACGCTGACCTTGACTAGAGAAGTCTGTTTCTTTATCTGTACTCACTGAATTTTGTGTATCAACCACAATAGTCTTTTCTAACTCACTTTCAGATGAATACTCAGGGATTAGGAATTCATGCTCAGTTTTCGGTTCATCTTTGGCTGGAATCATTTGATCCACATGAACACTTTTGATCTTGTCTCCAACATCCACTAAGTATCTTTTTGTTCCACACACTTCCACTATTTTCCCAACATCCCATTTGTCTCGACTGGACTTGTTGGGAGGACTGAGCACACGAACTTGCTCATCTGGCTTGAAGTTCCTCTCCTTTTTGTGGAAGTCAAAGTGGTGTTTTTGACTTAACTGTTTTTGCTCAACTCTCGAGGCCAAATTGGGTTGAACTAGACTTAGGCGTATTCTTAGCCTTCTCTTCATCAACAGTTCTGCAGGTGAATAACCCGTAGTTGTGTGTGGTGTGGTTCTGTACTTCAGCAAGAAACTAGCCAAATGATGTTTCATGCTGAGCTTTGAACTACCCTGCAAAACCTGTTTCTTGAGAGCCTCTCTGACTACTCTAACAGACCTTTCCGCCGCCCCATTGGAGGCCGGATGGTATGGAGGAACAAGTGTGTGTTTTACCCCGTTACGCTGCATGAACTCTTTGAACTGTTCTGAACGAAACTGAGGTCCGTTATCAGAAACAAGTTCTTCTGGTAAACCATGACACGCAAAAATCGATCTCAACTCGTCTATGGTACGCTCAGCAGTAGTGCTTGATCCCATATGCTTAGCCTCAATCCATTTGGAATGACTATCTATTAGTACCAGAAAATTATCATTACCCTTTTCACAAAAGTCTACATGAACTCTCTGAAACGGTCTACTTGGCCATGACCAGGGTTGCAGTGGTGTTTTTGGTGGTTTACTCCGGCAATCTTGACACACGCTACATTTGCTCACCAGTGACTCAATGTCACTGTCTATACCAGGCCAATACACAAAACTTCTAGCAATTGACTTCATGCTAACTATGCCAGGATGTTCGGCATGAAGTTCGTACATAATCTTGTTTCTTAAAGACTCTGGTACAACCACTCTGTAACCCCACTTTATGCATCCCTGCTCGCATGATAATTCATGGCGTCGATTATAGAAAGGCTTCAGTTCCGAGTTTGATCCACTCTCGACTTCAGTCCAACCATTCAATGTCTGTTCATAGACACTCTTCAGCACAGTATCCTTCTCTGTTTCAGATGCAATTTCCGTTGCAGTCACTGGAAAGTCTTCATCTACGACTTGCAGTGTGTAGATTGAGTTCTCGCTTCCCACATCAGAGTTCTCATGGGGCAATCGGGACAACGCATCTGCGACTGCGTTGCATTTGGAACTTCTGTACTCCACCTTGTAGTCATACTGGGACAACAGAATTGCCCAGCGCTGCATCCTTGATGCCGCCATGGAAGGTATAGCTGACTTGGGACCCAGTATCGTGAGTAGTGGTTTGTGATCAGTCACAAGGGTGAATGGTCTGCCAAGTAGAAACTGGTGGAATTTCTTGATTCCGAACACAATGCTGAGTGCTTCCTTTTCTATCTGTGCATAGTTGCGCTCACTTGGTGATAGGGTGCGGGAGGCAAAAGTAATAGGCTTTTCCTGTCTGTCATCCATTACGTGGCAAATAACTGCACCTACACCATAACTTGAAGCATCACAAGCAAGTTTCATCTCGCGCGTCGTGTCGTAGTGAACAAGGAGTTTGTCACTTGTCAGGTTTTTCTTGCAGATGTCGTATGCATGTTGTTGTTCCTTTCCCCACATCCAATTCTCATCCTTTTGTAACAGATGATGTAGTGGCTTTAGTACGGTTGCTAAATCTGGAAGGATTAAATCTAGGGCGGCACGGTGGCGCAGCGGTAGAGTTGCTGCTTTACAGCGAATGCAGCGCCGGAGACTCAGGTTCGATCCTGACTACGGGTGCTGCACTGTAAGGAGTTTGTACGTTCTCCCCGTGACCTGCGCGGGTTTTCTCCGAGATCTTCGGTTTCCTCCCACACTCCAAAGACGTACAGGTATGTAGGTTAATTGACTGGGTAAATGTAAAAAATTGTCCCTAGTGGGTGTAGGATAGTGTTAATGTACGGGGATCACTGGGCGGCACGGACTTGGAGGGCCGAAAAGGCCTGTTTCCGGCTGTATATATATGATATATGATATGATATGAATCGTGCATAGAACTGCACCATCCCAAGGAATGATCGTAGCTCTGACACATTGTTGGGCGTTGGAGCATTCACAATTGCTTCAATTTTCGCCTATCACAGGGCGCAGTCCGTTGGAATCTACTTTGAGTCCAAGGTAGATCACCTCTGATTGCGCAAATGCACATTTGCTCTTTCGTAGTTTGACGTTGTGGCAGTTCAGTCGTGTGAGAACTTGCTCGAGTATCTCCAGATGTTCTTCCATGCCCACTGTGTAAGATTTGAGAAGTTTTCCCTCATTTGGAAAGCAACACCAAACCAAAGAGCTGCAGTTTGGACATTTTAAACGAGAGACTGGGGCTGATAGCGGAGAAAGGCTGCGGTCAGATTAACAAAGGATGTCACAATCCGTGGGTCCTAAAATGGCCGCAGGACCTCGTGACCAGCCACAAAAAGTAAAAACCTTACAACCCAGTCTCTAGGTTTTCTGCAAAGCCACGGCCAGAACAAAGGATGGGTATTGGCCATGCAGAAACCTACGAAACCAGGTCGGAGTCCAGACACTGGGGCGCTGACATCAGCATACTCACAATGCCCCAAGCCGACCTAAACAGTTCATCTCGGTGAGGGGGCACAATAGCCCATAGAAAACTACCTGGTAGGTGATGGGAAACCGTTAACACCCATCACCTCACAACAAAATACCAATTAACACCGTCTGGCCATCCCCGGTATCCCCGAACATAAGGCAGATCAGAAGAAAACTCATACATATCTTTTTAAACAAAGAGATTCCAAGATCTGGCGGGAGATAGGACGGGTCAGAATAGTATAACTGGCCACGACTTTTGGGTTTTAAACTCAAGAAGAAATACTGGAAGAAGAAGCTGAAGCTAGAAGAAAACCTGCAAGGAACACAAGCAGGCAAGAAAACGGATGCAAGGAAGCAAGTCAGAAGGAAGTCAAACGAATGCAGGAGGAAGAAACGACAGGCAAGAAGCACGGATGCAAGAGAGAGGAACAGGCACGCAACTCGAGAAGAAATACTGCAAAACGAACAGCCAGTAACCCCAGTAATAGCCCCATGGTGAGCATGTACTCCAAATCCTACATATCCTGGACATAGTTTAGTGTAGAGGGAAGGGTGGTTGTGAATAAACGTTGGGTGTGTATTAAAATATGTGTTGGTCAATTTTGCGATGTGTCGTACGTTCCCCATCTTACAGTCGTGTATATGTCTTGTAGAACTGTGTGTGTTTTATGATTCATAGTTATAAGTATTCATGTGATTCGGTATGTGTTTTATAGACATGTCTTATAGAACTGTATAAGTATTCATGGACAATAGTCCCAAGCGCTGAATAAAAGCCTTTTTTATTTAAACCCTGGTTTTCAAATCTGGTCTGGTTGAATTTTTCTGCACTATAAGAGCTCCTGCATCTAAGTCCAGTGTCTAGAACCGTAAGGAGTGAGTGGGTCGAACCATTCACGGGGAACCAGTGTGCACGGCCTGGTCAAGGGATCAGAGCAAGGCACGGGGACCTTAGGTCGGGCGAAAGCTCGGCACAGAAACCCCTTACAACTGTGAATATCAGTAGATCATCCTGGTTGCACACACAGTGCGGAATGCCTTGCAACATTTTGTCCATGACGGACTGAAAGATTTTCGGGGAAGATTTCGCACCATAGGGCAGCTTTGTGTATGAATACAAGCCCTTATGTGTGTTGACGGTCAGGCACTGCTGACTTTCTTTGTCGACATTGAGTTGGGCATAAGCGTGAGACAAATCCAGCTTAGTGAAGACACTTGCTCCGCTACGTTCTGCATACAGATCCTGCGACGTTGGCAAAGGATACTGTTCGTCGTCAACAGCTTGGTCGATTGTGACTTTGTAGTCACCGCATAGTCGAACAGTTTTGTCAGCCTTGAGTACAGCCACAATTGGTGTTGCCCAGTTGCTCTGGTCTGTCTTCACGAGTACTCCATTCCGCTCCAACCTGTTGAGTTCTTCCTCCACTTGTTGCTTTAGCGCATATGGTACTGGTCTTGGTCGACAATACACAGGTGTCACATCTTGCTGCAGTCGAATGTGTGCAGAGTACCCTGTTATTCCCGTGTAACTGTCAGCAAATATTTCAGCGTGTTTGCTTACGACATTTTCAAGACGTGATTTGGACACATCAATGCTGAAAATGTTCTTCCAGTCTAATTTTATTTTACGCAGCCAATCCTTTCCAAGGAGGGTCGGTTTATTTCTGTAGCTGGCCAGTATGATGGGCAGTGTTACTGACTGGCCATTACACTGAACTTTACAATTCATTTGCCCGCACGTCTCCAAGGCTTCGCCGGAATAGGTTCTCAGCGTGACCTTACTCTCGGACAATGGTGTCTGTGAGAACTTTGTTTCGTATAGGTCTTTGCTCATGACCGAACAGTCTGCTGCCGTGTCAATGCACATATCAATTAACTGTTCATTAACCAATAGTTTAATTCGAAAGTCCTTGTCTTGGCTGGTTGTAGGCTTATTGACATCAGTTGCATGAATGATGTACAACCCAAGTTAATTGTCATCCGGGTTCATCTCTAAGTTGTGAACTCCTTTCTGGTGATGTCGTGTGTTTCCCACTGTAAGCTTGGCCCGACATGCTGAGGCGATATGGCCTTTCTTCTGGCAGTTATAGCACTTAGCTGTTTTGAACTGACAGGATTGGGATGGGTGCTTACCGTTGCAATGATAACAACTGGCTGCACTCGGTTCCCCGCCATATTTCAGTTTCAGTTTGGCCCCTTTTGGATTGGCCATAGGCGCTGCTTTGTGTGTATACACGGCCACTGCAGTATGTGGTGAACGAAACTCGCGAGCGTTCTTTGATGCCATCTCCATTGTAGTAGCAATCTTGCATGCTATCTCAAACGTAAGATCAGGAGTGCTCATGAGTCTGGACTGAATTCGTTCGTCCACTAGACCACAAACAAATCTGTCGCGTAGTGCGCGTTCAAGAAAGGTTCCAAAGTTACAGTGCAACGTTAATTTTTTTAAGGCAACGATGTACTAACTAATCGTCTCGTTTTGCTTCTGGTTTCTCGTGCCGAATTTGTAGCTTTCTGCAATTTCCAGAGGCTCTGGGTTGAAGTGCTCCTCCAACTTCTTTATAATGTCACGGAAAGGCACATCTTTTGCCTTTATGGGCGCAAGGATATTCACGAGTGTGCCGTACATTTCAGGTCCGATCTCTGTGAGCAGAATCGCTTTCATGCGTTCACGAACGGCCCTGTTTGTTTCAGCCACTACCTCTCCTTCACCACTGGTCTCCGTGATGTTGTTTGCCATGAAGAACATGTTTGCTCTCTCCATATAGGAGCTGAACGGCTCTCTACTTTTGTCAAAGATGCCCAGGCCTCCGATATAGCCCGTGGACGCCGCCATTTTGTCCCTCTCTTTTTTTTTAAACAAAGGAACGAGGAGAGTTTTTTTTCTTGCACAAGCTCAGATTTCCTGCCTGTTCTGGTGTAGCAAAGCACCTAAAACTTAGCAGTACAAAAGCTATGCAAAACAAACTCAGTCTCCTCCACAATCCCGTTCTCGTCGCCAATTTTGTTATGTTCAGCACGGCATAAAGAGAAAGTACACTCACACGTTAGTTGCCTGAATCACACCAGCCTTTATTTACCCAGCATTCCCGGCTCAAGGAACACCCACTCATTAACATGGCACATGAATATGCATGAATACATTACAATAACGAAGAAGCATTATATTTATGAATAAGTTTTCAGTTTTAGTTTTAGAGATAGAGTGCGGAAACAGGCCCTGCGTCCCACCGATTTCGTACCGACCAGCGATCCCCGCACACTAACACCATCCTACACACACTAGGGACGATTTACATTGATACCAAGCCAATTAACCGACAAACCTGTACGTCTTTGGAGAGTGGGAGGAAACCGAAGATCTCGGAGAAAACCCACGCAGGTCACGGGGAGAACGTACAAACGCTGCCATATCCATGTACCTGTTCAATTGTTTCTTAAATGTTGGGATAGTCCCTGCTTCAACTATCTCCTCTGGCAGCCCGTTCCATACCCCCATCACCCTTTGTGTGAAAATGTTACCCGACAGATTCCTATTGTCTTTTTCCCTTCACCTTAAACCTATATCCTCTGGTTGTCTATTTCACTATGGGAAAGAGACACTGTGCGTCCACCCAATCTATTTCTCTTATGATTGTATACACCTCTATCATCCCCTCATTCTCCTGCGCCCCAAAGTATAGAGTCCCAGTCTGCTCAACCCTCTCCCTGTAGCTCAGACCGTCGAGTCCTGGCAACATGCTCGTAAATCTCCTCTGTACCCTTTCCAGCGTGACAAGATCTTTCCTCTCATGGTGCCAAAACTGAACACAATACTCTGAATGTGGTCTCACCAATGTCTTATATATCTGCAACGTGACCTCCCAGCTTCTATACTCAAAGCTCTGACTGACAAAGGCCAATGTGCCAAAACCCTTCTGACCACTCTATACATGTCCACAGTGTACAGATGAGGATAAAGGGAATAACGTTCAGTGCAAAGTAAAGTAAGGTAAAGTCTGATTAAAGATAGCCCAGCGGGCAGCGTGGTGGCGGGAGGCACGCACAAGATGGCGGAGCGGGAGGAGAAGGAGAGCGACCGCCATTTTGTGGAGTTGTCGATGGGCCATCGGTTGAAGAGGCCGTCGTCAACGTCGCTGTCGGTGGAAGTGGCCACGGGAGGAGGAGAAGAAGCTGCCCGCTGGGGGTTGTATTCCGGTGATGGTGCGGGGCGCTAGGCCCGGGCGGGAGCGGGGACTCGACGACGCTGTCGCTTGAAGAGGGCGCTCAAGGAGATGGAAGGGAAGGATCAGTGGATGGGGTGGACGACCACCTCCCTCCTGCTCGGAGTCTCCCATGGGGCCGGGTGCAGGCGAGGGAGGGGAGAGAAAAGGAGAGAGGAAGCCCCTGACCCCGGGCGGCCCTCCTGCCAGTGGCCATCTTGTTTGGGAGAGCGGGGATGGAAGCGCAATTAAGGTCGTACGTGCTGAGGACCTTTAAGAAGTCGGATTGAAAGGTAATTTTTAAACTTCAAAATGTCTCTAACTTTAAAAATATGAGACCAATTTAAATAAAACTTACCATTAACAATCGCCAGGACAATGGTGATTAAGCTGATGCTAAGATTGTGGCGCTATGGTTTACCGTTTGGTTGTAGGTTCACATGTCCACAACATGTAATATATAGATTAATATACACGGTGGCACATCGGTAGAGTTGTAAATTGCCCTTAGCATGTGGGATAGTGCTAGTGTACGGGACGATCACTGGTCGGTGCGGACGTGGTGGACCAAAGGGCCTGTTTCCACGCTGAATCTTTAAAAATCTTCCGAAGGGTCTCAACCCGAAAAGTCACCCATTCCTTCTCTCCCGAGGTGCTGCCTGACCCGCTGAGTTACTCCAGCATTTTGTGTCTACTTCCAGACACAGTAGGCCTGGACACCGCCTAACGGAGGTTGCCTAGCAACCCGCCTCCCAGCCCGGGCTGCTGCCATTGGTGGAGCGGGAGCACGTGGCCGCTGGCTGGGTGAGGTCACGTGGGGCGCGGGGCGGTGACATCACCTTGTCCCTTATTTGGGAATGAGGAAGTTGGCAACCCTAGCTACAGGCCCCACACTAGCTTAATCGGGCCCTGTTGCAGTTGGCATCGAACCCGGGACTCTGGCACTGTAAGCAACTCTACCACCGCACCACTATGCCGCCCTAATTGTGAAGTGAAGTAAAAGGTTTAAGTGGCACATAATGTTCATGTTTAGTGTCTCGTCAGGGGAGTGGAGTTTGCAGCAGCTATAAGGGCATGATTCAGGCCGTGATGTGAAAGAACAATGCAGTAGATGCTGGAAATCAGAAACTCAAGAGGGAATGCTGGATAAGCTAAGCAGGTCAAACAAGGTTTGTTGAAAGGGGGAGAAGTGGTTTCTGATATAAGGTTATTGACCTGAAACATTCATTTTCTTTCTGTCTCAGTGGGTACCGCATGCCCTGCTCAGTGAACCCAGCATTTTCAGTTTTATATCAGATTGGCCAGCAGTTTATCCTGCCAGATGCTTGATTTAATGCATTTCTTCTTCAAAAGCTCTTTCAGGCTTGAGAAAGCATGGACTTCTGCCCCAGAGAGTGTCCCTAACCTTAGTTTAGTTTAGTTTAGAGATATAGGGCAGAAACAGGCCCATTGGCCCACTGATTACACACCGCCCAGCGATACTAGTGTGTAGTATTAACACTACACACACTGAGGACAATTTACAAGCCAATTAACCTACAAACCTGCAAGTCTTTGGAGTGTGGGAGGAAACCGAAGATCTCGGAGAAAATCCACGCGGTCACGGTGAGAACGTACAAACTCCGTGCAGACAGCGCCCGTAGTCAGGATCGAACCCGGGTCCCTGGCGCTGAAAACGCTATAAGGTCATGATTCGGAGTGGCACGGTGGCACAACTGTAAGGCAGCAACTATACCGCGGCGCCGCCGTGCCGCCCTCTGCATCGTGTGTAGGAAGGAACTACAGATGCTCATTTATATCAAAGATAGGCACAACATACTGGAGTAACTCAACGAGTCAGGTAGCAATCTCTGCGGAAAAATAATAGATGACGTTTCGACATGAAGAAGGGTTTCGGTCTGAAATGTCACACATTCCTTCTCTCCAGAGATGCTGCCTGACTCGCTGAGTTACTCCAGCTTTTGTATCTGTCCTCACCCCTCACGCCCAGGCAAAGCAGCAACTGCTTTGGCTATGAGTTTCCACAGCAGAGAGGTACTCCTGTTGTATCTGTGCACTTCACTGATCCATGCATTGCCCTTCCTGTCTGATGAAGGGTCTCGACCCGAAACGCCACCCATTCTTTCTCTCGAGTGTCACTCCAGCTTTTTGTGTTGTCCTTCCTGAACGTTCGATTCTCCCTGCATTTAGCGTTAAGACTTCTTTTATTTATTTTTTAAACTGAGTGCAATCCAGAGTAGCATCTCTCCTGTAGTCCACACCACCATCCAGTTCTACTAACCCACTACCATCAGACAATAGACAATAGGTGCAGGAGTAGGCCATACGGCTCTTCGAGTCAGCACCGTCATTCACTGTGATCATGGCTGATCATCCACAATCAGTACCCCGTTCCCGCCTTCTCCCCATATCCCTTGACTCCACTATCCTTAAGAGCTCCATCTAACTCTCTCTTGAAAGCATCCAGACAATTGGCCGCCACTGCCTTCTGAGGCAGAGAATTCCACAGATTCACAACTCTCTGTGTGAAAATGTGTTTCCTCATCTCCGTTCTAAATGGCCTACCCCTTATTCTTAAACTGTGGCCCCTGGTTCTGGACTCCCCCAACATCGGGAACAATTTCCTGCATCTAGCGTGTCCAATCCCTTAATAATCTTATATGCTTCAATAAGATCCCCTCTCATCCTTCTAAATTCTAGTGTATACAAGCCCAGTCGCTCCATTCTTTCAACATACGACAGTCCCGCCATCCCGGGAATTAACCTCGACGATTAAACTCTGATCGATGCAGATACTCTGCAACACCTTGTCCCTTACTTCGGTCATGACTTGCACTGGCACGGTGGCGCAGCAGTAGAGTTGCTGCCTTACAACACCGGAGACCCGAGTTTAATCCCGACTACGGGTGCTGTCTGTACGGAGTTTGTACGTTCTCAGTGTGACCGCGTGGGTTTTCTCCGGGTGCTCCGGTTTCCTCCCACACTCCAAAGACGTACAAGTTGGTAGGTTAATTGAGTTAATTGAATTGAGATTAAATTGTCAATTGTCCCTGGTGTGTAGGATAGTGCTAGTATGTGAGGTGCTGGTTGTCATGGACTTGATGGGCTGAAGCGTAGCTCTGTACATCTAAAGCAAAGTTAAAGTGAATCTCAAGATCCAGGCATGCAAGGAACAACATGTCCATGGAGTATTGAAGGACGTTTCCAAGTGTGTCACCATTGTTACACCGTCACCCAAGAGCAAATCTCTGATGAGCTCAGTGTGATTGTGTTTGTTCTGATTTTGTTGGTTTTGGACAAGTGCTCCATCTGACTTTGCCAGCGGGGTGTATAAATTACTTTAGTAGACTGTAGATGACTGGAGATGCTGGAATCTTGAGCCAAAAAAAAACACCTCTTGGAGAACTCAATAGGTCAGGCCACATCTGTGGAGGGAAATGGGCAGAGAACAGTTTGGATTGAGACCCTTCGTCGGACTAAATGAGGTTCAGAGAGATACAGCATGGAAACAGACCTTCAGCTCACCGAGTCCGTGCCAACCAGCCAACCCGTTCATGCGTTCTATCCTACGCACGACGGACAATTTAAAAAAGCCGATTAACCTGCCAATCTTCGGAGTGTGGGAGGAAATCGGAGCACCCAGAGAATACCCATGCGGTCACAGGGAGAGCGTACAAACTCCTTACAGATCTACCGATTTCGATACCGACAAGGAGAACATACAAACCCCACACAGACGGCACCCACAGTCAGGATGGAACCCAGGTCTCTGATGCTGTGAAGCAGCAACTCTACTGCTGTGCCATCTAATGGAAGGGAAAATAAAAACAGAGGAAGTTGGATCATGGACACAATCTCACTTGAGTATGTGGTGTATGGAGAGGCTGAATTGTGCCTTTCAAATTGAAATGGAGGAACTTGCTTATACTGACCGGGCCATCTTTACACAGCAGATGGAATCAAACCCTCTCTGCACAAAGGGACATTAGTGAAATCCAAGAAGGCAATGGACGGTAGCTTGCTCAGGTTTCTGCCCTTCTCCTTCAGCTGCCTCAAGATGGTCTTCATCTCTGGTCAACCGCTTTTTCTCGATGTTACACTGTGACTTAAGGTGAACTCTCCACTCAAAGAGCCAACTGAGGGCAACATGTCCAGCAAAACATCTTCCTCGCACCCAGCAGATCAAGCAATAAAGTCAGAGCAGTCCTGCAGACAAATCAACCCGGTCTCAACCATTATAGACAATAGATAATAGATGCAGGAGGAGGCCATTCAGCCCATCGAGCCAGCACCGCCATTCACTGTGATCATGGCTGATCATCCACAATCAGTACCCCGTTCCTGCCTTCTCCCCATACCCCCTGGCTCCACTATCATTAAGAGCTCTATCTGACTCTCTCTTGAAAGCATCCAGAGAATCAGCCTCCATTGTCTTCTGAGGCAGAGAATTCCACAGATTTACAACTCTCTGAGTGAAAATGTTTTTCCTTATCTCCGTTCTAAATGGTCTACCCCCTATTCTTTAACAGTGGCCCCTGGTTCTGGACTCCCCCAACATTGGGAACATGTTTCCTGCCTCTTGCATGTCTAATCCCTTAATAATCATATGTTTCTATAAGATCTCCTCTCATCCTAAATTTCAGTGTATACAAGCCCAGTCGCCCCAGTCTTTCAACATACGACAGCCCCGCCATTCCGGGAATTAAGTACCATTAACACTAGACTTATGCTAATACTATTTTATTGTCCCCTCGTTTCTCTCAATTAACCTGCTCCCCAATTAGACTTTAGACTTTAGACCTTAGAAATGGAAACAGGCCCTGTGGCCCACCGAGCCTGTGCTGACCAGCGATCACTAACATTATTCTACACACTAGGATCATATTGCAATTTTACCACAGCCAATTAACCTACAAAAACCTGTACGTCTTTGGATTGTGGGAGGAAACCGAAGCACCCGGAGAAAACCCATGCGGTCACAGTACGGTTGCCAACTGTCCCGTATTAGCCGGGACATCCCGTATATTGGGTTAAATTGGTTTGTCCCTTATAGGACCACCATTGTCCCATATGAGGCTCGGGGGACACTGTAGGCCCTGACACTGTAGGCCCGGGGGGCGCTGTTGGCCCAGATACTGTAGGCCCGGGCGCCGCCTAATGGAGGTTGCGTAGCAAACTGCCTCCCAGCCCGGGCGGCCGCCATTGGTGGAGCGGGAGCACATGGCTGTTGGGTGGGTGAGGTCACGTGGGGCGCAGGGCAGTGATGTCACCTTGTCCCTTATTTGGGAGTGAGAAAGTTGGCAACCCTGGGTCACAGGGAGAATGTACAAAATCCTTACATTTCTACCGATTAGCTACAGACCACAGTGGTCAATGAATCTACTAAATCACAGGCCGTTGGGATGTGGGGGGAAACTGTAGCAACTGTTGGAAATCCACAGTCCCAGGGAGAACAGACGGACAGAGGGTGTGGTCAGGATTGAACCCAGTCTGCTGCAGCGATAAGATGGCCAGTCTATCAGCTGTGGCCTGCATGGATTTTGCAAGTTGGAAGTCGCAGTGAGATCATGTCTTATGCTTCCAAACTCTAGAGAATAATTTATTACAATCGATCTCTTCTCATGCAGTAAACCTGCCATGACAGTCTGAAGAAGGTCTCGACCCAAAACGTCACCCATTCCTTCTCTCCTGAGATGCTGCCTGTCCCGCTGATACTCCAGCTTTGTGTCTACCTTCGATTTAAACCAGCATCTGCAGTTTTTCTTCCTACACATGACAGGGATCAGCCTAGTTGGTTAGGGCTACATTCCCTCTACGGATACTATATTTTTTAAGGGTTAAGAGGCCAAAACTGTAAGCAGTGCTCCATGTGGAGTCTGAGCAAGTGACCGGTTATTGTAGTCGCTCTGTTTACCTTTGTGCCTGTTTAATGTGACAATAAAGGAGTGCCTCGTATCCTTTGGGAGTGCACCTGCCACCCAGTACAGAATGGGGAGCCCTTGGGAGTGCCCAGGCAGAGATGCATTCATGCATCTGATTAGGGTTGCCAACTTCCTCACTCCCAAATAAGAGACAAAAGGTGACATCACCGCCCCGCGCCCCACGTGACCTCACCCAGCCAGCAGCCACGTGCTCCCACTCCACCAATGGCGGCCGCCCGGGCCGGGAGGCGGGTTGCGATGCAACCTCCGTTAGGGTCTCCGGGCCTACAGCGGCCCCCGGGCCTATAATGTCCGGGCCTATAATGTCCGGGCCTACAGTGTCCGGGCCTTCCGTGTCTGGACCTACAGCACCCCCGGTCCTAATACGGGACAATGCGGTTCCATACGGGACAAATGTTTCTATGTTTCTATGTTTCTATGTTTCTAAACCAAGTTAGCCCAAAATTCGGGATGTCCCGGCTAATGTAGGACAGTTGGCAACCTTGCATCTGACGGCTTCTAGTGGAACTTCCTCCTTCGCACCAGATCTACCATTTGCAGGGTCATCAAAGGCCTTTGCTTAGTTCCTTGATTGTTGATCTGATAAGGGAACTGAAGGTAAAAGAGCCATTAGGAGGCAATGATCATAATCTGATAAGTTTTAATCTACAAATTGAGATGGAGAAGGGAAAATCGGAAGTGTTGTAGCGACCATAGAGAATGGTCCGGGTCCATAGTGTCAGTATTACAGTATTGCAAAGGGGATTACAGAGAAATGAGGCAGGAGCTGGCCAGATTTGATTGGAAGGAGACCCTAGCATGGAAGATGGTGGAACAGTAATGGCAGGTATTCATAGAAACATAGAAAATAGGTGCAGGAGGAGGCCATTCGGCCCTTCAAGCCAGCACCGCCATTCATTGTGATCATGGCTGATCATCCCCAATCAATAACCCGTGCCTGCCTTCTCCCCATATCCCTTGATTCCACTCGCCCTTAGAGCTCTATCTAACTCTCTCTTAAATCCATCCAGTGATTTGGTTTCTGCCCTCTATGGCAGAGAATTCCACAAATTCACAACTCTCTGGGTGAAAAAGATTTTTCTCACCTCAGTTTTAAATGGCCTCCCCTTTATTCTAAGACTGTGGTCCCTGGTTCTGGACTTGCCCAACATTGGGAAAAAAATTCCTGTATCTAGCTTGTCCAGTCCTTTTATAATTTTATATGTTTCTATAAGATCCCCTCTCATCCTCCAGTGAATACAAGCCTAGTCTTTTCAATCTTTCCTCATATGGGAATAATGCGAATAATGCAGAAGTTGCAGGATCAATTCATCCCAAAGAGGAGGAAAGATTCTAAGGGAGTAAGAGGCACCCATGGCTGACAAGGGAAGTCAAGGACAGCATAAAAATAAAAGAGAAGTATAACATAGCAAAGAAGAACAGGAAGACAGAGGATTGGGACTCTTTTAAAGAGCAACAGAAGATAACTAAAAAAGCAATACGGGGAGAAATATGAGGTACGAGGGTAAGCTAGCCAATAATATAAAGGAGGATAGTAAAAGCTTCTTTAGGTATGTGAAGAGGAAAAAAATAGTTAAGGCAAATGTGGCTCCCTTGAAGACAGAAACAGGGGAATTTATTATGGGGAACAAGGCAATGGCAGACGAGTTGAACCGGTACTTTGGATCTGTCTTCGCTGAGGAGGATACAAACAATCTCCCAGATGTTCTAGTGGCCAGAGATCCTACGGTGACAGAGGAACTGAAGGAAATCCACATTAGGCAGCAAATGGTGTTGGGTAGTCTGATGGGACTGAAGGCTGATAAATCACCACGGCCTGGTGGTTTGCATGCCATGGTACTTAAGGAGATGGATCTAGAAATCATGGACGCATTGGTGATCATTTTCCAATGTTCTATAGATTCAGGATCAGTTCCTGTGGATTGGATGGTAGCTAATGTTATCCCACTTTTTAAGAAAGGAGGGAAAGAGAAAACAGGAAATTATAGACCAGTTAGTCTGACATCAATGGTGGGGAAGATGCTGGAGTCAATTATAAAAGACGAAATTGCGGAGCATTTGGGTAGCAGTAACAGGATCGTTCCGAGTCAGCATGGATTTACGAATGGGAAATCATGCTTGACTAATCTTCTGGAATTTTTTGAGGATGTAACTAGGAAAATGGACAGGGGTGAGCCGGTGGATGTAGTGTACCATGACATTCAGAAAGCCTTCGACAAGGTCCCACATAGGAGATTAGTGGGCAAATGGTATTGGGGGTAGGGTATTGACATGGATAGAAAATTGGTTGGCAGACAGAAAGCAAAGAGTGGGGATAAATGGGTCCCTTTCAGAATTGGAGGCAGTGACTAGTGGGGTACCGCAAGGCTCGGTGCTGGGACCACAGCTATTTACAATGTACATTAATGACTTGGATGAAGGGATTAAAAGTAACATTAGCAAATTTGAGATGA
This sequence comes from Rhinoraja longicauda, assembly GCF_053455715.1. Classification (NCBI taxonomy): domain Eukaryota; kingdom Metazoa; phylum Chordata; class Chondrichthyes; order Rajiformes; family Arhynchobatidae; genus Rhinoraja; species Rhinoraja longicauda. Next base: position 28,850,935 of record NC_135979.1, read on the forward strand.
CACAAAGCTGGGTGGTAGTGTGAACTGTGAGGAAGATGCTATGAGGTTGCAGGGTGACTTGGACAGGTTGTGTGAGTGGGCGGATACATGGCAGATGCAGTTTAATGTAGATAAGTGTGAGGTTATTCACTTTGGAAGTAAGAATAGGAAGGCAGATTATTATCTGAATGGTGTCAAGTTAGGAAAAGGGGACGTACAATGAGATCTGGGTGTCCTAGTGCATCAGTTACTGAAAGGAATCATGCAGGTATAGTAGGCAGTGAAGAAAGCCAATGGAATGTTGGCCTTCATAACAAGAGGAGTTGAGTATCTGAGCAAAGAGTTCCTTCTGCAGTTGTACAGGGCTCTAGTGAGACCGCACCTGGAGTACTGTGTGCAGTTTTGGTCTCCAAATTTGAGAAAGGATATTCTTGCTATTGAGGGCGTGCAGCGTAGGTTTACTAGGTCAATTCCCGGAATGGCGGGACTGTCATATGTTGAAAGACTGGAGCGACTAGGCTTGTTTACGCTGGAATTTAGAAGGATGAGAGGGGATCTTATTGAAACATATAAGATTATTAAGGGGTTGGACACGATAAAGGCAGGAAACATGTTCCCAATGTTGGGGGAGTCCAGAACCAGGGGCCACAGTTTAAGAATAAGGGGTAGGCCATTTAGAACGGAGATGAGGAAAAACTTTTTCAGTCAGTGGGTTGTAAATCTGCGGAATTCTCTGCCTCAGAAGGCAGTGGAGGCCAATTCTCTGAATGCTTTCAAGAGAGAGCTGGATAGAGCTCTTACGGATAGCGGAGTCAGGGGGTATGGGGAGAAGGCAGGAACGGGGTACTGATTGAGAATGATCAGCCATGATCACATTGAACGGTGGTGCTGCCTCGAAGGGCCGAATGGCCTACTCCTGCACCTATTGTCTATTGTCTATTGTCTATTGATGTTCTGTCAAGTTCCCACAGGGGCAAGAAGCTGACTATGGCAGCGGTGGTCACATCAAATACAGAGATATCTCAGTTTAGAGATACAACGTGGAAATAAACCCTTCGGCCCACCAAGTCCGCGCCGACCATCGATCTCCGCACACCAACACTATCCTACACACCTAGGGACAATTTACACTTCTTCCAAGCCAATTAACCTACAAACCTGTGTGTCTTTGGAGTGGAGGAAAATGGAGCTCCTGGAGAAAACCCACGCAGTCACGGGGAGAACGTACAAACTCCGTACAGACAGCACCTGTAATCAGGATTGAACCCGGGTCTCTGGTGCCGTGAGGTAGCAACTCTACTGCTGCACCACTGACCCAGGGACAACGGGATATCTTCACAAACTTGCAGCCAATAATTATCGACAGAGAAAAAAATACACGTTGTGGAGGAACTCAATGGACCAGGTAGCATCTGTGGAGGAAATTTCCTCCATAGACGCTGCCTGACTGATGAATCCCTCGAGCACTGGGTTTAACTGAAGAGTCCAGAATCTGCACTGACTTGTTTCTCCATTTATTGGCATTTGGCAGCATCGTGCTGTACGTTTCACTGTTGTTTCTGGCTACTGTCAGTATCTGCTGGCCAGGGGTTGGCTTGCAGCTGTTGTAGGCAGTGTGCTTTGGAATGATGACTGGGATAATCTCCCTTAATTAAGCCTTAAACCAGTCATTTTTTTTGCCTCGTTGTTTGCCAAAACCTGATGGGACTACGTTGTGGAAGGCATTCCTTAACTGTTCCCATTTCTACTGAGTATTCATAGTCACAAAGTCATACAGCATGGATAAAGGCCCTTCAGCCCAATTTACCCACACCAGCCAACGTCCCATCTACACTAGTCCCACCTGCCTGCGTTTGGCCCATATCCATTCAAAACCCGTTCTGTCCATGTACCTGTCTAAATGTTTCTTTAACGTTGCGATTGTACCTGCCTCAAATACCTCCTCTGGCAGCTCCTTCCCAGCACATTTTCTAGCATTTTTACTTCAAATTTCCTGGATTAGAAACATAAAAACATAGAAAAATAGGTGCAAGAGTAGGCCATTCGGCCCTTTGAGCCAGCACCGCCATTCAATACGATCATGGCTGATCATCTAAAATCAGTTACCCGTTCCTGCTTTTTCCCCATATCCCTTGATTCCTTTAGCCCTAAGAGCTAAATCTAACTCTCTCTTGGAAACATCAACATTAGATCTCTTGAAAACAACATTAGCACAGACAAAGCACAAAGTAGAAGAGGGAAAGCAGAGATTGTGGGCAAAATTATGAAAAACTCAGCCAAGAGAAGGTTTCTAGGTGAAGCCGTAATATAAATACGAGGTCATAGACTGCAGATGGAACAAATATGATTGTCACAGTCTGGAAAGATTCAAAGAAGTTAAGATGCTTGGAACTCAAAGTAGAGCACACGCTTTCACAGCGGTAGAGTTGCTGCCTTACAGCAACAGAGACCCGGCTTTGATCATGACTGTGGGTGCTTGTCTGTACGGAGTTTATACGTTCTCCCCGTGACCTGTGTGGGTTTTGCCTGGGAGCTCCGGTTTCCTTCCATACTCCAAAGACGTACAGGTTTGTAAGTTAATTGATTTGGTATAAATTGTAAATTGTCCCTAGTGTGTAGAATAATGTTAGCATGCGGGGATCGCTAGTCGGTGTGGACTCGGTAGGCTGAAGGGCTGTATCTCTAAACTAAACTAAAAGAAATGTTACGGATACAGGAGAAAATGTCAATGCAGGAACAAAAGGAATCAATTAGACTGCTTGTGTAGGAAAATATTAATATAGAAAACATTATATTATATTATATTATATTATATTATATTATATTATATTATATTATATTATATTATATTATATTATATTATATTATATTATATTATATTATATTATATTATATTATATTATATTATATTATATTATATTATATTATTTTATATTATGTTATATTATATTATATTATTTTATGTTATATTATATTAATATAGAAAAAAAGTTAGACTGCTTGAATTAACCATAGAATGAATAGTTTAATAATGCTGCCTGAGCTGCTGAGTTACTCCAGCACTTTGTGTTTTTTTTGTGTGAAACCAGCACCTGCAGTTCCTTGTGTGTGCAATTTAATAAAGAAAATGAGTGTTGTCCCACCATGATCCCTACAAAATGCGGTGCCTACTTACATTAATGCTGCTTACCAGCATTAAGTCCATAGCCTTCAATGCCTTGGCAATTCAAATGAATTCAACCTCGATCTAGCAGAGGGAAAGACTTCCTCCTTTCTTCTACGGCAGGGCCTGGAAAAAACTAAGGAATATGGAGTGGGACACAAGGAAGTGTAGATGCTGGAATCTTGAGCAAAACACAAGGTGCAGGAGAAACTCAGTGGATGAGGCAGCATCTGTAGAGGGAATGGACAGGTAGTGTTTCGGACCCGAAACGTCACCCATTCCTTCTCTCCCGAGATGCTGCCTGACCTGCTGGGTTACTCCAGCATTTTGTGAATAAATACCTTCGATTTGTACCAGCATCTGCAGTTATCTTCTTATACTTACGGTAGTATTTTGGCTGCGGGATCTTTCTTCAGTCAAAATCACCCTGCTGGTGATAATAGAAACTTCGATAAATGGATCAGAAAGAGTTCTGGTATTAGCTCACATCAGCGGGCCCTGTCTGCACACATCGACTGACATTTAATTCCTCACTTCAGACAAAAGATACATTTTACAACGAGCTCGGAACCACCATCAGACAGTTTCCTACACATGAATAGTTCGATCAACTTGATGACTATAAAACGAGATTGTGTATTGACAGCCGGTCAGGCGGTGTGGTTCACTGCGGCAGCAGCAAAACACCTGAATATCTGCAAACATCCCAGCTTTTCAAATCTATTCATCGTAGCTGAGAACGTTCTCATTCAGTGGACAGATGCTAATCAGCAGAGGGAACAAAGGCACTGTCTTTGTCTTGGTTACAAGGATAAAGAAAAGATTATAAATAGATGCCGAGTGTTTTTCACAACAAAAGTTTTCTTAAAATTGAACTCTGCAAAAGAGGGAAGCAACTTATACACAGAAAGCGCCTTGGATATCCTTTGTGATTCAACATTGGGTGGCACGGTGGCACAGCGGTAGAGTTGCTGCCTCACAGCGCCAGGGACCCAGGTTCGATCCTGACTGCTGTCTGAACGGAGTTTGTACATTCTCCCCGTGACCTGCGTATGTTTTCTCCGGGTGCTCCGGTTGCCTCCCACACTACAAAGACGTACAGGTTAGTAGGTTAATTGGCTTTGGTAACATTGTAAATAATCCCTAGGTGTGTAGGATAGTGCTAGTGCACAGGGAACGCTGGTCGGTGACTTAGTGGGCCAAGGAGCCTGTTTCCGTGATGTATCTCCAAACGAAACTAAACAATTAATTCTACAATTCAAGGTTGTAACCTTTGCTTCCACTTTTCTGTTCCCTTCAGCAGGGGTTGGTGATAATTCAGCTGTCCCCAGTGTGAACTCCTCAAGGCCCATTGTTTGGTTTCATATGTCCTAAGGAATAGGAGTAGAATTGGGCCATTCATCCCATTACTCCGTCATTCAATCATGGCTGATCATATCTCCTTCCTCCAAACCTCATTCTCCTGCCTTCTCCCCATAACCTCTGACACCCGTATTAATCAAGAATCTATCTATCTCTGCCTTAAATATATCCACTGACTTGGCCTCCACAGCCTTCAATAACCCATGCCTGCCTTCACCCCATATCCCTTGATTCTGCTAGTCCCTTGAGCTCTATTTAGTCAGAGATTCACCTCCGTCTGACTAAAGAAATTCCTCCTCACCTCCTTCCTCAAAGAACGCCCTATAATTCTGAGGCTATGACCTCTAGTCCTAGACTCTCCCACTAGTGGAAACATCCTCTCCACATCCACTCTATCCAACCCTTGCATTATTCTGTACATTTCTGTGAGGTCACCCCTCATTCTTCTAAATTCTAGCGAGTATTGGTCCAGTGCTGACAAACGCTCATCATAGGGTAGCCTACTCATTCCTGGGATCATTCTTCTAAACCTCCTCTGACACCTGATTGAACCCGGGTCTCTGATGTTGTGAGCAACTCTACTACCACTGTGCCACCGTGCCACCCTATTCTTGCACCCTACTGTGTGGATTGGAGCTCCTCATGTACTGCAACTGAGTCATTTTGAAGCATCTTCCTCATTGGTATCAAATAATTTAAAGGTCATTTTTTTTGTGATGTTGTTAGTAAAATAATTGTAATTTGTGCATTGATATCCTCTAGAAACAGGCACTTCCTGAGAACGGTAGTTTAACTGGAATACCAATCCTCCCAAATCGAAGGGATTTCCCACTTCCGATTTGAGCTTGAGAGGGTGGAGAGAGGTGTTTGCACATTCCAACAAGGTTCACACGTTTGGCTTGAAAATGGCAGAAAGTGTATCGAAAGAGCAAATCTAATTACTAGGACCGTCACAGCAGAGGGAGATTTGTGATCCCGGAAGTTATTCCAGGTATGTTTCAACCATTTGCTTTCAAGGCTTCAAGCCTCTGTCAGAAGTGACGAAATAAAATAGCAAAATCTCACTTTCTACACAGGGCTAGGATTTGTTTGTTAAACGAATTCCGAGATTATGGATAACTTCAACCTAATGAATGATGGAGGAAACCACAAGGTTTTTGATATTCCTTAGGATTCCAGAAGGATAGTGAAATATATTGTCGGAAAAAAATACTGCAGATGCTGGTTTAAATCGAAGGTAGACACAAAATGCTGGAGTAACTCAGCGGGTCAGGCAGCACCTCAGGAGAGAAGGAATGGGTGACAAAAAACAAGTTTTTTGGACGAAATTTAGTCACCCTCAGTCCAACAGTAAAAGCAATAAAATAAGCAAATTACCCAACCCCAACCAACACACACAAAAAAAGAAACATCCATCACAGTGAGTCTCCTCCAGTCCCCTCCTCACTGTAATGGAAGGCCAGAATGTCTTTCTCTTCCCCTGCCGTCTTCTCCCGCGGTTAGGCTGGTGTTGTTGCCACGTTCCAGGCCACGCCGGATGGTATAAGGTCCGCAGCGGGCCGACCCAAGCCCCGTGATCCGGGGCAGGTGAACACGCTGCCGCTGCCGCTGTTGCTGCACGTCGGGCGGTGGTGGCTCCTGACATTGAAGCCCCCGCCGAGCAGAAAAAAATTCTGTGGCCTATTTCAGGCCGCGCCAGATGGTGAAAACGATGCTGCTTGACCCGCTGAGTTACTCCAGCATTTTGTGTGTCTACCCGTGAAATACATTGTCGTCGCCGATCAACTGGACCCTGACAACTTGCATTCGATTTCCAAACACACTTTATTTACTGTGTAGGAAGGAACTGCAGATGCTGGTTTAAGCCAAAGGTATATGCAAAACGCTGGAGTAACTCAGCGGGACAGGCAGCATCTCTGGAGAGAAGGAATGGGTGATGTTTCTGGTCTGAAGAAGGGTCTCGGCCTGAAACGTCACTCATTCCTTCTCTCCAGAGATGCTGCCTGACCCGCTGAGTTACTCCAGCATTTTGTGTCTATCTGCACTTTATTGACGTGCACAATGGGGGCAGCACTGTCACAGTTACTGTACTCCTCTGAAATCCCACCCGCGACGGTCAATTTCTATACAGATTTAGACCCTTGAAATTGTGCACACTTTCTAATTCCTTATCATCAATAACAATACGTTCTCAAAACACTAATATAAATGCAATAACATTAATACAAGTAAAGCTACATGCTATTTAATCCTTTAATTACTTTTCAGTAAGGATGGCTATCAAGAACCTTGTCGTGTGCTTCAAAGAACATTTATCAGGATCATTGGCGTGCAATATCAAGCAATTCACAAGTTCACAAGTTATAGGAGTAGAATCAGGCCATTTGGCCCATTGAGTCCACTCCACCATTCAATCATGGATGATCGCTGCCTCCTAATCTCATTTTCCAGCCTTCTCCCCATAACCCTTGACACCCATTCTAATCAAGAATTTGTCTATCTCTGACTTAAAAATATCCACTGGCTTGGCCTCCACAGCCCTCTGTGGCAATGAGTTCCACAGATTAACTACCCTTTGACTAAAGAAATTCCTCCTCACCTCCTTTCTAAAAGAGCGCCCTTTAATTCTGAGGCTATGACCTCTGGTCCCAGACTCTCCCACCAGTGGAAACATCCTCTCCACATCCACTCTATCTTTGCCTTTCATTATTCTGTAAATTTCAATGAGGTCCCCCCTCATCCTTCTCAACTCCAGCGAGTACGGGTCCAGTGCTGTCAAACGCTCATCATTCCTGGGATCATTCTTGTAAACCTCTGGACCCTCTCCAGAGCCAGCACATCCTTCCTCAGATATGGGGTCCAAATTTGCTAAGGGAATACCCAAATACATCACCCATCCACCCTTCTTCTTGAAGTTTTTATCAGACGGGGCATTATTAAACTGTGCACAATTGGGCTTATGAATAAGGTGGAACTGGTTTAGTTTAGTTTAGAAATACAGTGCGGAAACAGGCCCTTCGGCCCACTGGGTCCGCGCTGACCAGCGATCCCCGTACATTAACACTATCCTACACACACGAGAGACAATTTTTACATTTACCCAGCCAATTAACCTACATACCTGTACGTCTTTGGAGTGTGGGAGGAAACCGAAGATCTCGGAGAAAACCCACGCAGGTCACGGGGGGAACATAGAAACTCCGTACAGACACTGCCCGCAGTCAGGATCGAACCCGGGTCTCCGGCGCTGCATTCGCTGTAAGGCAGCAACTCTACCGCTGCGCCACCGTGCCTCCCAAGCTTGGATGAAACTTGCTGTCTAATGTTACCCTCCCTTACGTCAGATTAGAAAGAGGATCAACTGGCTTTCCACATGTTTGCATTAGTCTGCACGTTGGGTCAGAATAACCCTTACTTGGAATATTGAACTCCTAGCTTGGATTCTTGCAATTCCCTCTGCTCCTTTCCGCACATGATAAATTCATATTTCAAGCTGTTAGATTTTAATTATTACCGATGAAATAAGTCCCACTGATCCGCCCAGCTGTTGCAGATATCAAGATGGTCTGATTTATTGGGTAGAAAAATGACAGGTGAGATTTCATTCAGAGTAGTGTTAGTCATTCTCCTTGGGGAGCTACTGAGGAGACAAAGGAATGTATAATAAATCAAAGAATATTAAGTGGTGTGGAGGTACAGCATACATCCACAGATGTGTAAAATGTAACAGGACAGACAGTCAATAATGTGGTTCATAAGAACAAAGAAAATGTTATTCCTTCACAAAATGCTGGAGTAACTCAGCAGGTCAGGCAGCATCTCGGGAGAGAAGGAATGGGTGACGTTTCGGGTCGAGACCCTTCTTCAGACTGATGTCGGGGGGGCGGGACAAAGGAAGGATATAGGTGGAGACAGGAAGATAGAGGGAGATCTGGGAAGGAGGAGGGGAAGGGAGGGACAGAGGAGCTATCTGAAGTTGGAGAAGGAATCATAGAATATACAATCAGGAATATCAATTCATATTCCAGTATTTGCAGTCTCCAATGTCACATGAGAACAGCATTCAACTCTAGTTTGGCCGCAGTTTGGGAATAAATACTTTGCAGTTCACTGCTTTACAAAGCTGAAGGAATGTCAGTCTAGAGTTCTCCTTCAACAAGGAACTGAATGCGTTCATGTCACGTGTGGCTGCGCCTAATGGCTGCGGCTCGCTGCCAGTCTGTTTGTCTTTTTTCCTTTTTTGTTTGTGTGTTGGTGTTGGGATGGTTTTTGGTTTTGTTTTTGGCTGTGTATGTGTGGGGGGTGTGGGGGGGGGGGGTGGGGGGGGTGGTGCGGTGGGGTGGGGGAAACCTTTCTTTTTTTAGGTCTCTTCCTCGGGGCGCGGCTCAGCCGCGGGGCCTTCCATCGCCCGCGGGGCCTTCCATCGCCCGGCGCGGCTCGGCCGCTGGACTTAACATCGCCGGCGCGGCTCAGCCGCGGGGCCTTCCATCGCCCGGTACGGCCGCGGGACGTTTCAGCGCTCGGTGCGGCTCGGCCACGGGGCCTTCCATCGCTCGGTGCGGCTCGGCCGCGGGAGGTTTCAGTGCCCGGTGCGGCTCGGCCGCGGGGACTTCCATCCCCTTGCGGGGGCTGTGCAGGTCGGTCGCCTCGGTAGGGGTCGAGCTGCCTGTCCGTGGGCGTGGGGAAGAGAGTGGAAGTTTTGTTGCCTCCATCACAGTGAGGGGGTGTTTGGAGTCACTGTGATGGATGTTTGTATTGGGGTCGTGTGTCTTGTGTTCTTTTCTTTTTTGTTGTGTTCTGTGACTGCTGGAAATGTAATTTTGTTCGGTATCTGTACCGAATGACAATAAAGCTCTGTATTCTGTATTAGTCCATAAGTGATAGCAGCAGAATGAGGCCATTCAGCCCATCAAGTCTACTCCACCATTCAATCATAGCTGATCTATCTTTCCCTCTTAACTCCATTCTCCTGCCTTCTCCCCATAACCCCTGGCACCTGTAATAATTTAGAATCTATCTATCTCTGCCTTCAAAGTATCCATTAACATGGCTCCACGAGCCGTCTGTGTCAATGAATTCCACGGATTCACCACCCTCTGACTCAAGAAATTCCTCCTCATCTCCTTCCTAAATGAATGTTCTTTAATTCTGAGGCTGTGACCTCTGGTTGTAGACTCTCCCACTGGTGGAAACATCCTCTCCACATCCACTCTATCCAGGCCTTTCGCTATTCGGCAAGTTTCAATAAGGCCCCCCCTCATCCTTCTAAACTCCTGTGAGTACAGGCCCAGTGCCGATAAATGCTCATCATAGGTTAACCAACTCATTCCTTCTTCCTTGTAAATTTTTTGTGGTTTTATGGTTTTGCGTGCCTGAAAAATGGCATAACTTTCATTTACAGGGGCGGGATGAAGGAGGGATATAGGTGGAGACAGGAACATAGAGGGAAATCTGGGAAGGAGGAGGGTAAGAGAGGGACAGAGGAACTTTAGATAGTTCCTCTGTCCCTCTGTTCCCCTCCTCCTTCCCAGATCTCCTTCTATCTTCCTGTCTCCACCTATATCCCTCCTTTGTCCCGCCCCCCTGACATCAGTCTGAAGAAGGGTCTCGACCCGAAACGTCACCCATTCCTTCTCTCCTGAGATGCTGCCTGACCTGCTGAGTTACTCCAGCATTTGTGAATAAATACCTTCGATTTGTACCAGCATCTGCAGTTATTTTCTTATAAGTGCTGGAGGCAGATACTTTACCATCCGGAACGTCTGCTCAGGCAGCTGAGCTGTACGCCCTGACTCATGCCCTGACTCATGCCTGTATATTGGCAAAAGATCAAAGTGCTAATATCCATCAACTACCCGATTTTCCTATAAAACAGTAATAAATCCAAAAGAACGATCATTCACAATCCACAATATTTTACCGATTAATTACATATATGCAATGTAAAATGATCAAATAGACAATAGACAATAGACAATAGACAATAGGTGCAGGTGGAAGCCATTCGGCCCTTCGAGCCAGCACCGCCATTCAATGTGATCATGGCTGATCATTCTCAATCAGTACCCCGTTCCTGCCTTCTCCCCATACCCCCTGACTCCGCTGTCCTTAAGAGCTCTATCTAGCTCTTTAATGAATGCATTCAGAGAATTGGCCTCCACTGCCTTCTGAGGCAGAGAATTCCACAGATTCACAACTCTCTGACTGAAAAAGTTTTTCCTCATCTCAGTTCTAAATGTCCTACCCCTTATTCTTAAACTGTGGCCCCTGGTTCTGGACTCCCCCAACATTGGGAACATGTTTCCTGCCTCTAACGTGTCCAAACCCTTAATAATCTTATACGTTTCGATAAGATCTCCTCTCATCCTTCTAAATTCCAGTGTATACAAGCCTAGTCGCTCCAGTCTTTCAACATATGACAGTCCCGCCATTCCGGGAATTAACCTAGTAAACCTATGCTGCACGCCCTCAATAGTAAGAATATCCTTCCACAAATTTGGAGACCAAAACTGCACACAGTACTCCAGGTGCGGTCTCACTAGGGCCCTGTACAACTGCAGAAGGACCTCTTTGCTCCTATACTCAACTCCTCTTGTTATGAAGGCCAACATTCCATTGGCTTTCTTCACTGCCTGCTGTACCTGCATGCTTCCTTTCAGTGACTGATGCACTAGGACACCCAGATCTCATTGTATGTCCCCTGTTCCTAAGTTGACACCATTCAGATAATACTCTGCCTTCCTATTCTTACCACCAAAGTGGATAACCTCACACTTATCCACATTAAACTGCATCTGCCATGCATCCGCCCACTCACACAACCTGTCCAAGTCACCCTACAACCTCATAGCATCTTCCTCACAGTTCACACTACCAACCAGCTTTGTATCATCTGCAAATTTGCTAATGGTACTTTTAATCCCTTCATCCAAGTCATTAATGTATATTGTAAATAGCTGCGGTCCCAGCACCGAGCCTTGTGGTACCCCACTAGTCACTGCCTGCCATTCTGAAAGGGACCCATTTATCCCCACTCTTTGCTTTCTTTCTGTCTGTCAACCAATTTTCTATCCAGGTCAGTACCCTACCTCCAGTACCATGTGCTCTAATTTTGCCCACTAATCTCCTATGTGGGACCTTGTCAAAGGCTTTCTGAAAGTCAAGGTACACCACATCCACCAGCTCTCCCCTGTCAATTTTCCTAGTTCCTTCCTACACATTTATAAAGTAACTCTGTATATACCATCAACAACCACAAATAACAAATTATTTATAAAATACACAAAAATGCTGGAGTAACTCAGCGGGTCAGGCAGCATCTCTAGATAGAACGAATTAAGAATTAGGGGTAGGCCATTTAGAACGGAGATGAGGAAAAACATTTTCAGTCAGAGAGTTGTGAATCTGTGGAATTCTCTGCCTCAGAAGGCAGTGGAGGCCAATTCTCTGGATGCATTCAAGAGAGAGCTAGATAGAGCTCTTAAGGATAGCGGAGTCAGGAGGTATGGGGAGAAGGCAGGAACGGGGTACTGATTGAGAATGATCAGCCATGATCACATTGAATGGCGGTGCTGGCTCGAAGGGGCGAATGGCCTCCTCCTGCACCTATTGTCTATTGTCTATTGAATGGGTGACCATTTGGGTCGAGACCCTTCTTCAGGTCAGAAGTAGGGTCTCGACCTGAAACGTCTCTCATTCCTCTCCAAAGATGCTGCCTGTCCCGCCGAGTTACTCTTCAGTTTAAATCAGCATCTGCAGTTCCTTCCTACACATTTATAAAGTAACTCTGTATATACCATCAACAACCATAACAGAAGTCTGCTTATTTTCTCAATATTGCAATATAAGTTTAATAGTTTAATGGTATGTAACCGTGTACTGATAAACACTGTAAAATGCTTCTGCATCAGGGTTCATAAGATAGATTTCACATCATGTATCAAAGAGTTACTGCAACCATGTACAAGTATGATTACAGTACATCAATTGCAAAAATGTCATACCAAAAACACATTATATGATCAATATCCCATTTACTACTAGAGTCATTGCAATTATACATGCCTTCCAATATATTCCCATCACAAAACCAGTCATTAAAATTTCTAACATCCCATTGCTTCTCATATTCTTGCCTTCATTCGTGTTGTTTGACATCGCTCATCTCGTTGAGTCTTCGATGGACGTTGGACCTGACCTTTGTTGAGATGATTGCATGTGACCATCCATCTCTGAGTGGTTTCATTGCAAGGTGGCACGGTGGCGCAGTGGTAGAGTTGTTGCCTTACAGCGCTTATAGCACCAGAGACCCGGGTTCCATCCCGACCTACGGGTGCTGTCTGTACGGAATTTGCATGTTCTCCCCGTGACCATGTGGGTTTTCTCTGAGAACTTTGATTTAATCTCACGCCTCAAAGATGTACAGGTTTGTCGGTTAATTGGCTCGGTATAACCCCTTAATGATCTTCAGAACATGGAAGATGGAAGAGTGCAGCACAGGAACAGGCCCTTCGGCCCACAATGCCTGCACCGGACATCGTGCCAGGATCTTCTTTCTTTCATGTCCATCGTCCATGTTTCAAATGTTTACATCACTGTCATCGTCCGTCCTGAAAAGGGGGCAAGCTTCCGGCGACCATCAGTGGGAGCCATCACTTGTACAATAGATGATGGTGGTAGCGGAATTAGCTCAGGACACCTCCAGTTTACAGCCTCGCGACGTGGACAATAGACAATAGGTGCAGGAGTGGGCCATTCAGCCCTTCGAGCCAGCACCGCCATTCAATGCGATCATGGCTGATCACTCTCAATCAGTACCCCGTTCCTGCCTTCTCCCCATACCCCCTCACTCCGCTATCCTTAAGAGCTCTATCCAGCTCTCTCTTGAAAGCATCCAACGAACTGGCCTCCACTGCCTTCTGAGACAGAGAATTCCACACCTTCACCACTCTCTGACTGAAAAAGTTCTTCCTCATCTCCGTTCTAAATGGCCTACCCCTTATTCTTAAACTGTGGCCCCTTGTTCTGGACTCCCCCAACATTGGGAACATGTTTCCTGCCTCTAATGTGTCCAATCCCCTAATTATCTTATATGTTTCAATAAGATCCCCCCTCATCCTTCTAAATTCCAGTGTATACAAGCCCAATCGCTCCAGCCTTTCAACATACGACAGTCCCGCCATTCCGGGAATTAACGTAGTGAACCTACGCTGCATGCCCTCCATAGCAAGAATATCCTTCCTCAAATTTGGAGACCAAAACTGCACACAGTACTCCAGGTGCGGTCTCACCAGGGCCCGGTACAACTGTAGAAGGACCTCTTTGCTCCTATACTCAACTCCTCTTGTTATGAAGGCCAACATTCCATTGGCTTTCTTCACTGCCTGCTGTACCTGCATGCTTCCTTTCATTGACTGATGCACTAGGACACCCAGATCTCGTTGAACATCCCCTCTTCCTAACTTGACACCATTCAGATAATAATCTGCCTTTCTATTCTTACTTCCAAAGTGAATAACCTCACACTTATCTACATTAAACTGCATCTGCCATGTATCCGCCCACTCACACAACCTGTCCAAGTCACCCTGCAGCCTTATTGCATCTTCCTCACAATTCACACTACCCCCCAGCTTAGTATCATCTGCTACGGGGCCGGTGCCAGGATGAATTAATCTCATCCCCCTTGCACACGATCCTTATCCCTCCATGCCTTGCATGTCCATGTGCCGATCTAAAAGCCTCTTAAACACCACTCTCATACCTGCCTCCACCACCACCCTCCGGCAGCACAACCCAGGCACTCACCAACCTCTGTTTCATAGTTCCTTGAAGGTGTCCCATTGAAAGGGAACCCATACAGACATCGTCTTGGATAGTTTCTCCAATTCTCAGCAAGTACTAATTCTGCAGGACTACGCCTAAAGGGATTGGTGTCTGAAAAAGGGTGTTTCCAAGTCAGTAGGCCCAGAATGTATGATGGCACTGGGCCTGTACTCGCTGGAGTTTGGAGGCATGAGGAGGACCTCATTGAAAATTGCTGAAAAGTGAAAGGCCTGGATAGAGTGGATGTGGAGAGGATGTTTCCACTAGTGCGTAGGGTTGCCAACTTCCTCACTCCCAAATAAGGGACAAAGGGTGACGTCATCGTCCCACCCCCTCCCCTGACATCAGTCTGAAGAAGGGTCTCGACCCGAAACGTCACCCATTCCTTCTCTCCCGAGATGCTGCCTGACCCGCAGAGTTACTCCACCATTTTGTGTCTACCTACGATTTTAACCAGCATCTGCAGTTTATTTCCTACACAGGTTGTCCACATTGTTCCGTTGTTGAGGTAGGATTAGGGTTGGCAGTTGGTTTAAGATCTTGTAACAAAGTAGCTGTTCCTGACCCTGGTGATGTGGGACCTCAGGCTTCTGTACCTCCCTGCTGAAATGCTGGAGCGACTAGGCTTGTATACACTGGAATTTAGAAGGATGAGAGGAGATCTTATCGAAACGTATAAGATTATTAAGGGGTTGGACACGTTAGAGGCAGGAAACATGTTCCCAATGTTGGGGGAGTCCAGAACAAGGGGCCACAGTTTAAGAATAAGTGGTAGGCCAGTTAGAACTGAGATGAGGAAAAACTTTTTCAGTCAGAGTTCTGAATCTGTGGAATTCTCTGCCTCAGAAGGCAGTGGAGGTCAATTCTCTGAATGCATTCAAGAGAGAGCTAGATAGAGATCTTAAGGATAGCGGAGTCAGGGGGTATGGGGAGAAGGCAGGAACGGGGTACTGATTGAGAATGATCAGCCATGATCACATTGAATGGCGGTGCTGGCTCGAAGGGCCGAATGACCTATTGTCTATTGTTTATTGTCTCCCGACTAACAGTAGCATTGACAAGAGGGCATGGCCTGGATGGTGCAGACCAACTGATGATAGATGCTGCCTTCCTGAGGCAGCACCACTAACAGATGCAGTCCATAGTGATCAACATCTTCCTCAACTGAGAATATCGATATCAAAGTAGGAGTAGGAATAGGAAGTTTGTTGTCACATGTGACCGACACAGGGAGATTCTTTGCTGCATACACAATATGTACAAGTGGCGGCCACCTACTGCGCTGATAAAGTTACAAAGCACACTGGCTCCCCGTTTTGTACCCACACCCCCCCCCCAACAGTTCCCCCACGCCGGGTCCTCCATTGTTCTTACCCCCCCCTCATGGTGGTCCTCCACGCTCTCATCGACCGTCGACGGCGGGTCGACCCGCGAGGCTTCGCCACCGCCGAGGCCCCATCATCGCGAGGCTTCACCGCTGCTGCCACCGAGGCCTCACCGCTGTCGACGCCCCACTTCACGCCTCCGTGGTGTCGCCCGGGGCCTCCGTCAGCCGCTTCGTCCGACCCGGGCTTCTATGCGGCGATCCGAGAGGCATCCGAGTGGCGCCTCAATAAAGGCCTCCAGCCGCGTTCCCAGTCCACATCAGAGGCTCCACCGTCGGGTAGCCTTCTGGCCACGCGGCCCCAGTGTCGGGTGGACTTCTGTACAAACAGAGTCATTGCTTGCGGTAGACCGGCTGTTTCAAGAATCACTGAACAGAATCCACAATATGTTGTCCGATCTGCCGACTATTTCCAGCATATTAATTTGTACTACCAACATTTTCAGCGATTTCATTTGAAATAGTTCTTGCACAACCTAAGTCCAATATTGTCCTCATTGCTTCCTGTTGTTTTTCTGTTACTGCATCAATAATTTCTTACTATTAATCTTAACCTTAATGCACTGATCTTAACAGCGTGGTGTTTACCACATTAAGTGTGGATGGAAATCATGGTGGGCATCTCATTTGGCCGCTTTTGTGTTGAGCCATAATTGTTAATTCTGCTATTCCATTCTCAGCAGGTAGAAACTTGCACTCAGCAGTTCATGGGAGGCAGGGTCTGATTACTAAAAGTGTTTGTTGTTGTGAGAACAGCCCGTTGATAATGGCAGGAAAGCTAAATGGTAAAAACAGTCTCACTTTCTACATCCGTGCTTATATTTTTAAGAGAACAGCCTTCAGAATCTCTGGAGTTCCCCACCATGTCGACTGGTGGAAGCTTGATCTCAGGAGCTGGTTAGATTAGTACGGGTGTTTATTAATACGGGTGTTATGGGGTGAAAACAGGAGAATGGAGAAAATATCTTTCCCTCCCAACCCAATGCTCCGGCTTTCATAAGGTCATCAGTGATTTTTAGATTTAGATTTAGATTTAGAGATACAGCGCGGAAACAAGCCCTTTCGGCACACCAAGTCCGCGCCGCCCAGTGATCCCCGCACATTAACCATTAACACTACCCTACACACACTAGGGACAATTTTTACATTCACCCAGTCAATTAACCTACATACCTGTACGTCTTTGGAGTGTGGGAGGAAACCGAAGATCTCGGAGAAAACCCACGCAGGTCACGGGGAGAACGCACAAACTCCGTACAGACGGCGCCCGTAGTCAGGATCGAACCTGAGTCTCCGGCGCTGCATTTTGCTGTAAGGCAGAAAATCTACCGCTGCGCCACCATGCCGTGATAGGAGCAGAATTAGGCCATTCGGCCCATCAAGTCTACTCCGCCATTCAACCATGGCTGATCTATCTCTCCCTCCCAACCCCATTCTCCTGCCTTCTCCTCATATTCTCTGACTCATCCCCAAAACCCATGGCACCCTTTCTCATCAAGAATCTGTCGGTCTCCGCCTTAAAAATGCCCATTGACTTGGCCTCCACAGCTGTCTGTGGCAGTGAATTCCACAGATTCATCACTCTGTGTGTCAATGGCAAAAGCAATCATAGTGGAGCTGATGGGCATGTGTGAGAGAAAGCATGCTGCAACCATAATGGATGGAAAGGACAGTGAGTGATGGGACTTCTCCTTGGCATTGACACAAAGGCCAAATGGCCCCTTCTGTGTAATCAGATGTAAAGCAGAAAGAGGGTAATGATAAGAATATCAATTTATCAAAAGAAATTAAATGCATTTTGTTGGGAATGGTATGTACCTCAAAGAAACAATTTGCATTTAAATTGTGCTTTACTTGAACTTACTCTATCCCAAATGTCTCACTTTCACTTTTAAAATTGAGTTGCTACGTTGTACAGGAAAACAATGCAGCCATTGTAGGAACACCATAGTACCCAAAACTGCAAGGAGATAAATAGCTAAACAGCCCATCGCACTGGGGGCAGTGGTAGAGTTGCTGCCTTACAGCGCGAGAGACCCGGGTTCAGTCCCGACTACAGGTGCTTGCCTGTACGGAGTTTGTACGTTCTCCCCGTGACCTGCGTGGATTTTCTATGAGATCTTCGGTTTCCTCCCACACTCCAAAGACGTCCAGGTATGTAGCTTAATTAGCTTGGTATAATTATAAGTTATCCCTAGTGTGCGTTAATGTGCGGGGATCGCTGGTCGGTGCGAACATGGTGGGCCAAAGGGCCTGTTTCCGCGCTGTATCTCTAAACTAAACTAAACTAAACTAAACTAAGCTTAACAATGCATGGTTTTGATGAAGAGAATGATTAAGGTCCTCTCTTCTCGCTTCAATAGTTTCAATGGAATCTTTTTTGTCCACTTGAAAAAAGAAACAGGGCCCTCGATTTAACATTCAACTCAGCTCAGCGCTAGAGTATTAACATTGATTAACACTCAAGTCTCTAATGTGACATCTAATAATGATTCACTGGAGTAAGTATTAAGGAATATAATCAAAATGCAATAATGGATGAAATAAAAAGGAATGTCCTTTTTAATAAGCTAGTGGAAAGAAGTCATGCTGGAGAACTTCAGGAACAATTAACCACAAGGGAAAATTATTCCTCTGGGAAAAGGTAAGTCATAGTTATCGAGTCATGGAATCAAACAGCACGGAAACAGACCCTTTGGCCCAAATTGTCCATGAGATAGAATCTGCATCACTGTTGAAGAGCTATTCTGAAAAAAACCCAGTTTCTTTTATCCACTTTCCATTAAACCGGTGGAGTTATGGGATGAATTTATAAAGTTTCAAAATTCTGACAGTGTGAAAATTTGTTTTACTGGTTGGCAAATCAACAGCAAGTTGGCAAGAACATCACGACAAAATGAAAGCACACGTTCAACATGAGATGTTTTTCTCTCAGGAGCTACAAAGGTGGAATTGTTAGCTGCAAATGGCAATTACATGGCTCACTTAAAGTACAATGGCAGAAGATGTTGTGAAGAGGAAGAATGTATGTGGAGACGCAGAATGATGAAGAGATCATTTCAGATTGAATGTGTCATTAGTGAAGCCGAACAACTAATCCTAATTCACACTGCTGTGATTTCTCTTTCAGATTCTGATAATACATAGATTGGGTAGGTGGAGTAGTTGATAGTGAGGTAGATTTTCAAAGTCTACAGAGAGACTTGGGCCTTTTGGAAGGGTGGGCTGATTTTATTATTTTATTATTTAAGAGTAAATTGGATAGGTATATGGATAGGAGGGGATTGGAGGGTTATGGTCTGAGTGCAGGTAGATGAGACTAGGTCAGGGAGAATGGTCGGCGTGGACTGGTAGGGCCGGACAGGCCTGTTTCCATGCTGTAGTTGTTATATGTTATATATGTTAATATTCCACCACCTTCTTAAAAATTATTCTTGAACTTAGGGTTGCCTTGCTTGCTTTTCTTTCTTTGCTGTACATTGAAGGTCTCCTTGATGCACAGTAGGTCGTGTTTATCAACAGATTGCCATCTGAAACCACCTCAAAGAGTACCTATCACACATGTACATATCACACAAGAGTACGTTTAGTTTAGTCTAGAACTAGTGGTCCCAGTGGGCCCAAACCTCTCCTGTATTGGTGCAGCACCCTCCCCTCCCCTCCCCCTCCCCCCTCCCCCCCTCCCCCTCCCCCCTCCCCCCCTCCCCCTCCCCCCCTCCCCCTCCCCCTCCTCCCCCTCCCCCTCCTCCCCCTCCCCCTCCTCCCCCTCCCCCTCCCCCTCCCCCTCCCCCTCCCCCTCCCCCTCCCCCTCCCCCTCCCCCTCCCCCTCCCCCTCCCCCTCCCCCTCCCCCTCCCCCTCCCCCTCCCCCTCCCCCTCCCCCTCCCCCTCCCCCTCCCCCTCCCCCTCCCCCTCCCCTACCCATCTCTGTGCTCCTGGCTGGGTCAGCCATGCTGGGCAGGTGGAGGAGGAGGATCCCGGCAAAGTGCGGCCCAAGAAGAGAATCTCAACGGTGGGACCGGCGGAGGATGGTGTCTGGCCGGTGGGCGAGACCACCACAATGGCTGAGAAGGTGGAAGAAGGCTGCAGCAGGGAGAAACCCCACCCCCCCCCCACCGTGATGGCACCCGTGCCATCAGAGCCGGGTCTGCCTCTGACGAGAACCATGTGTTGGCTGTCAGTGCATCAGTCTCCTCACGGGAAAATATGCCACATACAGGTATCCACCTGGAGGGACTTCCCACCCCTGTGGATCCAGGACCAAACTCTTCAGGCATCTCAAGACCCGCAAAGAGGACCAACTAGGAGGGCAGTCATGGGTAGGAAAGAACTGCAGATGCAGGTTTCAATTAGATAGACACAAAATTTCGGAGTAACTCAGCAGGGCAGGCAGCATCTCTGGAGAGAAGGAATGGGTGACGTTCCGGGTCAAGACCCTCCTTCAGGAGGGAAATACAAGTATTCCAAGTAATGTCACTATTGATGATATTTTTTTTAGATTTAGAGATACAGTGCAGAAACAGGTCCTTCGGCCCACCGGGTCCGCGCCGCCCAGCGATCCCTGCACATTAACACTATCCTACACCCACTTGGGACAATTTTTACATTTGCCCACCCAATTCACCTACAAACCTGTACGTTTTTGGAGTGTGGGAGGAAACCGAAGATCTCGGAGAAAACCCACGCAGGTCATGTTGAGAACGTACAAACTTCGTACAGTACAGCACCCGTAACCAGGATCGAACCTGAGTCTCCGGCGCTGCATTAGCTGTAAGGAAGCAACTCTACCGCTGCGCCACCGTGTCGCCCGCTTTGAGAAGGACAGTAGCATTTTTTCTACAAGGAATATTAGTTTAGTTTAGTTTAGAGGTACAGCCCAGAAACAGGCCCTTTGGCTCAACGTGTCCACGCCGACCAGCGATCCCCGTACACTAACACTATCCTACACATTAGGGACGCAAGACATTGCAGTGAATTGCGGACGCAGCTCAGACCATCACACAAACCAACCTCCCATCCATTGACTCCATTTACACCTCACGCTGCCTCGGCAAGGCCAGCAGCATCATCAAGGACGAGTCGCACCCTGGCCACTCCCTCTTCTCCCCTCTCTCATCAGGCAAAAGCTATAGAAATGTGAAAACGCACACATCCAGATTCAGGGACAGTTTCGTCCCAGCTGTTATCAGGCAACTGAACCATCCCACCACAACCAGAGAGCAGTCCTGAACTACGATCTAATTGGAGACCCAAATAATATCTTTGATCAGACTTTGCTGGCTTTACATTGCACTAAACATTATTCCCTTATCATGTATCTGTACACTGTAAATGGCTCGATTGTAATCACGTATCGTATTTGCGCTGACTGTGCAGCATGCAACAATAGCTTTTCACTGTACCTCACTCTGTACACGTGACAATAAACAAAACTACATTTACAATCTTTACCAAAGCCAAATAACCTGCAAACCTGTACATCTTTGCAATGTGGGAGGAAACCGGAGCACCCGGAGAAACCCCACGTGGTCACGGGGAGAACGTACAGACTCAGTATGGACAACACCCGTAGTCAGGATCGAACCCGGGTCTCTGGCGCTGTGAGGCAACAACTCTACCGCTGCGCCACCGTGCCAACTCTAAAACCTAATTCAAGGTCTTAGAAAACCTGTTGGCATTTTAATTATCAGTCTAATAGCTCAAAGAACAATTTCACTGATACCACTGTCTTTTATTATTTTTTGATTTGCTAATTTCATTCCCAATTGTGTCTGTGTCAATAATCTATTCCCCACCGTGATATAGGGGACAGTTTTGTAAATTGCTAATCCACTAACAAATGTACAAAGCATAAATTGCTTGCTTCTTGTGGCTAAACCTCTCTTCAGCAATCTGTTCTTTTAGCTTAGTTTAGAGATACAGCATGGAAACGGGCCCTTCGGCCCACTGCTTCTATGCTATCCCACTGTCGCAGTTGTTTCGCACAACTTCAATGTTATCCCACTATTGCATCCACACATTCGAGGCAATTTTAATAGAGGTCAATTAACCTACAAACCCACACGCCTTTGGGATGTTGGTGGAAACCAGGATAAAACTCATGTGGTCACACGGTTCACACTGGTTATATGTTATCCCACTTTCTCACCCACTCCCTGCACATGATGGGTCATCTTACAGAGGCCAATCAACCTAGGAATCTGTAAATCTTTGGGATTGATTAGAAAACCTCCTGTCATAATATTAACAATGAGATGATCCTAGCTGCCAGAGAGGTTAGTTTTGTTTGTTTAGTTTATTGTCACGCGTACTGAGGTACAGTGAAAAGCTATCCAGTCAGCGGAAAGACCATACATGATGGACAATCGACCGCCCACAGTGTACATAGACAGGATAAAGGGAATAACATTTAGTGCAATACAAAGTCCAACAAAGTCCGGTTAAAGATAGTCCAAGGGTTTCCAATGAGGTAGATGGTTAGTCAGGAGCACTCTCTAGTTCTTGACAGGATGGTTCCGTTCCTGATGACAGCTGGGAAGCAAATGTCCCTGGATCCGGAAGTAGACATTTTCACACTTCTGTACCTTTTGCCTGATGGGAGATGGGAGAAGAGGCAGTGAGACTGGTCCTTGATGATGCTGGTGGCCTGGCTGAGGCAGCGTGAGGAGTAAATGGAGTCAGTGGAAGGGAGGTTGGTGTGTGCTATGGTCTGGGCCGCGTCTACAATTCTCTGCAATTTCTTGCAATCTTGGACGGAGCTGTTCCAAACCTTGCTGTGATGCATCCTGATAAAATGATTTCTACAGTGCATCTGTAGATGTTGGTGAGAGTTGTTGGGGGACATGCAGAACTTCCTAAGCCTTCCAAGGAAGTAGAGGTAGTTGAGGCACGGAACAAGCTGCCAGAGGAGGTAATTGAGACAGGTATTATAACAATATTTAAAAGGCATTGGACAGCTACATATATAGGAAATGAGACATAAGAGGGACATGAGCCAAACGCAGGCAGGTTGTACTAGTGTAGATGGGGCATCTTTATCAGCATGGGCACGTACTGCTGACTAGCCTGTTTCCATGCTGTATGACTCTATGGCCTAAAGTAACATAGAAACATTGAAACATAGAAAATAGGTGCAGGAGGAGGCCATTTGGCCCTTCGAGCCAGCACCACCATTCATTGTGATCATGGCTGATCATCCACAATCAGTAATCCGTGCCTGCCTTCTCCCCATATCCCTTGACTCCACTAGCCCCCAGAGCTCTATCTAACTCTCTTTCAAACTCGTCCAGTGAATTGGCCTCCACTGCCCTCTGTGGCAGAGAATTCCACAAATTCACAACTCTCTGGGTGAAAAAGTTCCTTCTCACCTCGGTTTTAAACGGCCTCCCCTTTATTCTTAGACTGTGTGGCCCCTGGTTCTGGACTCGCCCAACATTGGCGACATTTTTCCTGCATCTACTTGCTGAAAACAAAAATACTGAGAAATTTAACCTTATATAACTTGTCCTGATCAAGTACATTTGCAACCCTGAAGTTAAGACAATAATTTTTGTAGTTGTTTCAATTTGCCTTTCTGCTGAAAACCGTGAATTGGTCATAACCAGGTGATGGGCACATTTGATGCATTTCGATTAAGTGATTAAGTAATTACTTAAGTTTCTAATTGCATTTATTTAATCGTATTAAATCTGCTTTCTATCAATGTGATAATCCCAAACACTTTCATAAATAACCTTTGTTTTATGAATGCTTTAAATCACAGCTCCAATCCCATTACTTTGTGTCACACAGTCAATGGAGTGGAAAGGAAGAGAATGATAGACCACTCTGGCTTCTGGCATTTTGAAAAAAGAAAAAGCATAAAGGCAACAGCTTCCAACCCAAATGTTTTAACAGTTGGAATCGTAGACGAGAGACCAGTAGTTTCCTTATTTAACCAGAAGGTTTGATTATTGCAAAATATAAATTATTAAAGGTCTCAATACAATCAAGTCTTGCACATTGGCTTCTGAAGTAGCTGCACAGTTTAGGTTTAGAGATACAGCGCGGAAGTAGGCCCATTAGCCCACCATGTCCGCACCGACCAGTGATCCCCGCACATTAACGCCATCCTTCACGCACCAGGGACAATTTGTGAATGAAGGAACTGCAGATGCTGGTTTAAATCGAAGGTAGACACAAAATGCTGGAGTAACTCAGCGGGATGGGCAGCATCTCTGGAGAGAAGGAATGGGTGACGTCAGCCATCCCTTCTCTCCAGAGATGCTGCCTGTCCCGTTGAGTTACTCCAGCATTTTATGTCTATCTAGGTACAATTTTACATTCATACCAAGACAACTAACCGACAAACCTGGGCATCTTTGGCGTGTGGGAGGAAACTGAAGAACGTGGAGAAAACCCACGTTGTTATGGGGAGAACATACAAATTCCATGCAGACAGCACCCGTAGTCAGTATGGAACCCGGGTCTCTGGTGCTGTAAGCGCTGTAAGACAGCAGCTTTACCACTGCGCCACCGTGCTGCCCAGTCGGAAACATGGCTGAATCCCACAAAAGAGGATGAAAATAAGAGATAAGTAGCAGGCCGTCTAGTCCCTTCTACCCCTCTCTGCCATTCCATGAGCTGAGAGCTATTGTTTACCAAGGCACCACTTTCCTACGCTCACACACCCACCCAAAATCTGGCGACTGTTTGTGGGTTGTGCAAAAGAATGTCACTGTGTTGTGCATATGTGACAAGAAAAAAACATTGAACCATTGAACCCAATGTCCTCTGATTCCCTGAATATCTAACAATCATCTGATTTCTGTCATCCACATCGAAGGTAGACACAAAATGCTGGAGTAACTCAGCGGGTCAGGCAGCATCTCAGGAGAGAAGGAATGGGTGACGTTTCGGGTCGAGACCCTTCTTCAGACTGGTCTCCGTCTGTCATCCACATAATCAGACAGTGACCATCTACACCATTTTGGGTGGAAAGATTCACTTCCATTTGGCCCTTCGAGCCAGCACCGCCATTCATTGTGATCATGGCTGATCATCTACACTCAGTAATCCGTGCCTGCCTTCTCCCCATATCCCTTGATTCCACTATCCCCGAGAGCTCTCTCTAACTCTCTTTTAAATTCATCCAGTGAATTGACCTCCACTGCCCTCTGTGGCAGAGAATTCCACAAATTCAACAAAT
This sequence comes from Rhinoraja longicauda, assembly GCF_053455715.1. Taxonomy (NCBI): domain Eukaryota; kingdom Metazoa; phylum Chordata; class Chondrichthyes; order Rajiformes; family Arhynchobatidae; genus Rhinoraja; species Rhinoraja longicauda. The sequence goes on from NC_135979.1 coordinate 28,875,833, forward strand.
TCCACAAACTCTGAGTGCAAATGTTTCTTCTCACCTCAGTTTTAAATGGCCTCCCCTTTATTCTTAGACTGTGGCCCCTGGTTCTGGAACCCTGTAGATAAAGAAATTATCTTATTCATGTGAGATGCTGATTTCACAGAGTATGGTTTCATTCTAAAATAATTTCACAACGAAAAGCAAATTGGATGAAGTGGGTGCAATGAATTGAAAGATGTGTGTCCAACTTTCTGTTTCCCATAGACGGGAAGCAAAGTGAGTGTTTTTTACTGAAACGTGGGAATGAATCTTATTATTTTGTGGAGGTGGTTAATACCTTTCCCCCAATGTTGTCAATGTCCTTTCAAGCATCAATCTGAAGACATGTCAGACATTATCGTGCAGAGCCAAATTCTACTTCAGTCGACTCTGAACTATTATAGATCAGTACAATATGCACAAAAGATTGAACTGAATATTATTTCTATCCAATTTTCTAGCAACTAAAGACCGGTTGTCGGAATCGGAGAGACACGGAACCGAGTTGATATATCTGCCTGAAGTTAAATAAATCTGCCAATTTTACTAAAACGTATCAACATGAAGAATGGGCTTGTAATCATCTTGAGACCCAGCTATCTGCGCTGGAAGCTTTTTACCAGATAAGGGTTTATCTGCTGGGTTGTGTAAACAAATGACAAACAACTGAAGGACATGCAGGTGATAATATCCTGCATCCAAAGCAAGTAGCACCATCTAAAAGCTTTTGTGTTGTGTAAAAATCAAAGCTTTGGTATGCAGTGCGCAACTGGAATGTTATAAGGTGATTTTTTTATTTGGTTGCTGGGCTGTTTTCGGTCTTAAGTTGTGTGATTTGACTTTACTTTAGACTTTAGAGGCACGGTGTGGAAACAGGCCCTTCGGCCCACCGAGTCCACGCCAACCAGCGACCACTAGCACTATCCTACACACTTAGGGACAATTTTTACAGAAGCCAATTATCAGGATATCTAAGTACATAATACACAAAGACCCGCATGCATATGCACCAGGGCTGCACAGTGGTGCAGCAGTGGAGCTACTGCCTTACAGCGCCAGAAACCTGGGTTCGATCCAGACTACAGGTGCTGTCTGTACGGAGTCTGTATGTTCCCTTTGTGACCATGTGGGTTTTCTCCGGTGGCACCGGTTTTCCCTCACACTCCAAAGACGTGCAGGTTTGTAGGTCAATTGGCTTCTGTAAATTGTAAATTGTTCCCAGTGTGTGTAGGATCGTGCCAGTGTACGGGGTGATCTCTGGTCGGCGTGGACTCAGTGGGCCGAAGATCCCGTTTCCGCGTTGTATCACTAAAGTCTAATAACTAAAATTAAGAAACCAAATGGAATGCTGCCTTTATTACAAAGGGTTTGGTCACAAAAGTGGGATCATGCCTAGAAAGTGATATAAAATTGTCTCTCTGTATTTAAGGAAGGGTTTGTTTTGAAATGGTAACCGTACAGAATATGATCTACAGTGCAGGAAAGAAAAACTGCAGATGCTGATCTAAATCGAAGGTAGACACAAAATGCTGGAGTAACTCAGCGGGTCAGGCAGCATCTCGGGAGAGAAGGAATGGGTGACGATTCGCGCCCGAAACATCACCCATTCCTTCTCTCCCGAGATGCTGCCTGACCCGCTGAGTTACTCCAGCATTTTGTGTATACCCATGATCTAGAATGTTTAATTGTCAGATGTACCAGCTGCAGAACAATGAAATTCTTACCACAACCTTACATGCTCATTTGCGCAGTAACACACAGATAAATGTACAATAATCAAATCATGCAATAAATTAAAATTCTGTAATACTAGGTAACTAATCTATAACAGTGCAAAACCAAAGTACATAGTGCAAGCAGAACAAAGTCCATTGTAGATTGTAGTTGGTGAGGTAGGGTTTTGCAGTGATGGTTGTTGGGGCCAGTTGTGGAAGTCATGGAATGATTATTATCATTTAAACTACAGGGACTCAAAGCAAATGAAGGAGAGTGGGGCGGCACGGTGGCAGAGCGGTAAAGTTACTGCCTTGCAGCGCTTTCAGTGCCAGAGACCCGGGTGGATCCCAACTGAGCGTGCTATCTGTAGGGAGTTTGTACGTTCTCCCCGTGACCTGCGTGGGTTTTCTCCGAGGTCTTCAGTTTCCTCCCACACTCCAAAGATGTACAGGTTTTGTAGGTTAACTGGCTTGGTTTAAATGTAAATTGTCCCTACTGTGCGTAGGATGGTGTTATTATCCGGGGATCACTGGTTGGTGCGGACCCGGTGGGCCGTAGGGCCTGTTTCTGTGCACTATCTCTCAACTAAACTAAAGAGTGGGAAAGCATTGTGGAGGCTAAGATTGCATCAGCCATTGAAAAGCAGAGCAGATGTAAGGGACCAAACGCCTGATCTTGTTTTGTTTCCAATGTTTTTAATATATTATGTTTCATATGAGCTAATGCATGTAAAAGAGTCATACAATTGAGTGGCAAAATAATGGGTCCTTCAGTCCACCACAACAAGCTGATAAATTGGCAAGATTTCAGAGTCTATCATAGAAGGCAAAGTACAAGTTCAAAGTACTTAGAAGCACAGGATGACATAGGCCAAAGGTATCACAAAATGCTGGAGTAACTCAGCGGGTCAGGCAGCATCTCAGGAGAGAAGGAATGGGTGACGTTTCAGACACAAGTCTGACGAAGGGTCTCGACCCGAAATGTCACCCATTCCTTCTCTCCTGAGATGCTGCCTGACCCGCTGAGTTACTCCAGCATTTTGTGACACCTTCGATTTGTACCAGCGTCTGCAGTTATTCTCCTATGAAATATGCCAAAGTCAAAACGTGGTTTTGAGAAACGGAGATCTTGCCTGATGAATCTGTTGGAATTCTTTGAGGAAGCTAATAACAGGATAAACAAAGGAGATTTAGTGGATGTGGTTTACATGGATTTCCTGAAAGCCTTTGCTAAACTGCTAAAAAAGATGAGAGCCCATGGTGTCAAAGGGCAGATACTATCATGCATAGCAGGTTTGCTGGATGGCAGTAGGCAGAGTGTGGCAGATATCTTTTTCTGGTTGGCTGCCAGTGACTAATGGAGATCCGCAGGGGTCAGTGCTGGGGCCACTGCTCTTCACGTTGTATATTAATGATTTGGACGAGGGGATTGAAGGCTTTGTGGCCAAGTTTGCTGATGATACGAAATTAGGTGGTGGCCAGGTAGTGTAGAGAAAGCAGGGACTCTACAGAAGGACTTGGACAGGTTGGAAGAGTGGGCAGAGAAGTGGCCGATGGAATACAGCAGAGCAGAGTGTGCAGCCGTGCAGTTTGTTAGTAGGAATAAAAGCGTAGACTACTTTCTAAATGGGGAGAGAATTCAGAAATCGGAGTTGGGAGCAAAGGGACTTGGGTGTGTTGGAGCAGGATTCCCCAAAAGTTAATTTGCAAGTTGAATTGGTAGTAAGGAAGACGAATGCAATGCCAGCATTTATTTTGAGAGGGCTCCAATACAAAAACAGGGGTATAATGCTGAGGCTCTATAAGGTGCTGGTCAGGCCATATTTGGAGTATTGTGAGCAGTTTTCAAAGGTTTCAAAGGGCTTTTATTGTCACACGTACCAATTAAGTTACAGTGATATTTGAATTACCATACAGCCATATGGAAAGTAAAGCAACAAGACACACAACTACATAAAAGTTAACATAAGCATCCACCACAGCGGATTGCCCACATTCCTCACTGTGATGGAAGGCAAAAAACTCCAACCTTCTTACTCTTTTTTCCCCCGCGGTCGGGAGAGTCGAACCATCCGATCGAAGCTCCCGCAGCCAGAAGTCGAAGCTGCCGGTCGTAGCTCCCGCATCGGGGCGATCAAATCCCCCACGTCGGGGCGCTCGAAACTCCCACGGCTTGGAGTTCCCGAAGTCGGTCTCTTCCGTGATGTTAAAGTCCGCAAGCGCCCACGGTTGGAGCTCCGAGGTCGACCGCTGTCAAAAGGATTCGCGGGCTCTGCGATGGTAAGTCTCAAAATCGGTCTCCAGCAAAGGCCACTAAATCCTTGATGTTAGGCCGCAGTGCAGACGGAAATACGATACGGAAAAAATCACATCTTCTTCGAGGTAAGAGATTAGAAAAAGTTTCCCCCAAACCCCTCCCCCCAACCGCCCCCGCATAAAACAAGCTAAAGAACGCTAAAAACATGCAGCGCCGGAGACTCAGGTTCGATCCTGACTACGGGTGCTGCACTGTAAGGAGTTTGTACGTTCTCCCCGTGACCTGCGAGGGTTTTCTCTGAGATCTTCGGTTTCCTCCCACACTCCAAAGACGTACAGGTATGTAGGTTAATTGACTGGGTAAATGTAAAAATTGTCCCTAGTGGGTGTAGGATAGTGTTAATGTGCGGGGATCGCTGGGCGGCGCGGACTTGGTGGGCCGAAAAGGCCAGTTTCCGCACTGTATATATATGATATGATATGATATGAAGGAAAGGACAGACAGATTGTTGGCGAGGCAGCCATTGGTGGTGCCACCTGGTGGTTTAATTGAGCCCCATATCCGAGGAAGGATGTGCTGGCTCTGGAGAGGGTCCAGAGAACGTTCACGTGAATAATCCCAGGGATGAGTGGGTTAACATATCATGAGCATTTGAAGGCACTGGGCCTGTACTCGCTGCAGTTTGGGAGGATGAGGGGGGACCTCATTGAAACTCCAAATAGTGAAAGAAAGGCCTGGATGAGTGGATGTGGAGAAGATGTTTCCACTGACAAAGATGTGGAATGAAAATGGAGCAGATGACAATAAAGTACAAAGCAAAGGAAAGCAAGTGAAGCTCTTCTGGTTCATTACAACACAATCTGTATTTTGAAGTTGACATGTGATATGTCAGGTGATGATGTAGGTGCAGTTGTAAATCTGGGGGGATGGGGGGCAAGGAAAACCCATTGCATTTGCTTCGCGCAATGTCATGAGGCCTGGATAGAGTGGATGTGGAGAGGATGTTTCCACTAGTGGGAGAATCTTTGGACCAGAGGCCATAACCTCAGAATAAAAGGACGTTCCTTTACAAAGTAGATGAGGAGGGATTTCTTTGGTCAGGGGATAGTGAATCTGTGGAACTCATTGCCACAGACGTCTGTGGAGGCCAAGTCAATGGATATTTTTAAGGTGGAGACTGACAGATTCTTGATTAGTACGGGTGTCAGGGGTTAAGGGCGAAGGCAGGAGAATGGGGTTGAGGGAAAGACAGGTCAGTCATGATTGAATGGCAGGGGGGACTTGATGGGCCGAATGGGCTTATTCTGTTCCTAGATTATTTTATGAACCTGATCATTTTGAAAATCTCCACAAATCCTATTAGGAATAGGGGCAGCACAGTGGTACAGCGTTAGAGTTGCTGCCTTACAGCACCAGAGGCCAGGTTCAATCTGGCTATGGGTGCTGTCTGTATGGAGTTTGCATGTTCTCCCTGTGATGTCCGTGGGTTTTATCCAGGTGCTCCGGTTCACTCCCACACTACAAAGACGCACAGGTTTGTAGGCTAATTGACTTTGGTGAAATTGTAAATTGTCCCTTGTGTGTGTAGGGGAGTGTTAGTCTTCTTCTTTCATGTACATCGTCCATGTTTCAAATGTTACATCACTGCCATCATCCGTCCTGAAAAGGGCGGAAGTTTCCGGCGGCAATCAGTGGGTACCATCACTTGTACAATCGATGATGGTGGTAGCAGAATTAGCTCAGGACACCTCCAGTTTCCAGTCCCGCAATGTGGACGCTTCTGCTACTGTGCGGGGATCACTGGTCGGCGCGGACTTGGTGGGCCGAAGGGCCTATTTCCGCACTGTATCTTTAAACTAAACTAAACTAAACTAAGATCAATAAAGTAATAACTGGATTTAAAAGATACTTGGGCAGATACATGGATAGGAAAGATTTAGAGGGAGATGGGCCAAAGATGGACAAATGGGGCTAGTGTAAATGGAGCATCCAAGTTGGGCCAAAGGGGTTGGTTCCATGCTGTGTGACTTTATGACTCTATGATTAACACATTCTAACTTGAGAGAAGTCATTTGTAATCCAGAAACATCAAAGCTAGTGAACATATTTGATGATGGACACAAAAAGCTGGAGTAACTCAGCGGCCCAGGCAACATCTCCGGAGAGAAGGAATGGGTGACGTTTCGGGTCGAGACCCTTCTTCAGATAGTCTGATGAAGGGTCTCCACCCGAAACATCACCCAGCTTTTTGTGTCTCTCTTTGGTTTAAACCAGCATCTTCAGTTTCTCCCTGCACATTTCCTGAACAATTTTGATGGCCAGATGCCAAGATTTGAAGTTCAAAACAAAGCAAATCTTTGGATTGTGTGACAGAGGGTTTCAACAGTCCACGTCTGTCCGGCGTGATCAACAGTCCACGTCCTGCCTTTACTGCCAAGGCAGACAATTTAAACCAATTCCCCAAGACAAGCCATGGACAGGAACAACCATCAATCAACAGAGAAATCAATAAAAACAAAAAGCATTTGTAACAGAGCTGGTTGGGCTCCCATGTGCAAGGGCAAACATCAGATCAGTCTTGTTACCCCAATGTACGAAACATAACCTCCATGCTTAATCTTAACAAAAATGACATCTCTTCAATTTCCAAGCAATGGATATAAATGCATTTCTAACAAATCACCATCTAACCAAACTCTATGCTATCAGAAGGACCCGTAGAAGAGAGGCATTGACACAAAATGTATAGGAAGGAACTGCAGATGCTGGTTTAAACCGAAGATGGACACAAAAAGCTGGAGTAACTCAGCGGGACAGGCAGCATCTCTGGAGAGAAGGAATGGGTGACGTTTCGGGTCGAGACCCTTCTTCAGACACAAAGGATGTTTCTTGACACAAAATGCTGGAGTAACTCAGCGGGACAGGCATTTTATGTCTATCCTCGGTGTACAGTAGCATCTGCAGTTCCTTCCTACAGAAGAGAAGCATTATCTGGTCTAATGCTGAAGTGCTATACTTGTGCTAACGTGCTATACTTGTGCCAGCCATTATGATTCAAATAATTTCTCCTGCAGGAAAGCAATATGCCATCTGTGCCGCTTGGAAGTCTATCCTTGAGGCACAGCACAACCCACCGAGTCCGCAACGACCAGCGATCCCGCACACTAACACCATCATACACACATTATCCTACACACACTAAGGGCAATCAACCTGTGTGAGAGGAAACCGAAGATCTCTGAGGAATCCCACACAGATCACGGGGAGAATGTAAAAACAATGTTCAGACAGAACCGGTAGTCAGGATCAAACTCGGGTCTCTGGCGCTGCAAGGAAGCAACTCTACCGCTGCCACCCGATTGTCAGAATGACATGCGGAACTGCCCAGAATAAGTGGCTTACAATCTGGCCATTGTAAAGGGAGATCTTTTGCAGTGACCGCACATGCCTATAAACACACGTGTGCAGGAAGGATCTGAAAATGTTGGTACCTACCGAAGATAGACACAAAATGCTGGAGTAACTCAGTGGGTCAGGCTGCATCTCTGGAGACAAAGAATAGGTGATGTTTTGGATTGGAACCCTCCTGCAGATCCACTTCATTACAAAATAAACACATTATTTTCTGGGATCTATATAATGTTTTATAGTAAATAAAACATACTATTTTATTTGTTCTAAACAATAAATGTTGTTTTCAGAGAACCACTCCTTATAGTTTGTGTCATGTGGCTAATCTCTCTCTGGGTTGCAACAAGACTTGTCAGGAGTTGCAGAGATGTCCTCAATACTAAAACCTCAGGTTTATGGCATTAGGCACAGTCATTATTATATTCTCTCACAACCCCCCCCCCCAATAAGAATATGGCAAAGTTGTACACTATTAAAGTTCTTTTTATCTCCCTTTTAACTGAATCATTTTTGAGTAGTGGCCATAGCTGGCATTTATTGCCTTTCCTGGGTGACCTGTGAGATGGATCATTCAGAAAATCTAAAAGAATATAAAGAAAGTGACAACGTGGACTATTTGGACAGTTTCTCACATACTGTCGGTAGACACAAAAAGTTGGAGTAACTCGGCAAGACATGCAGCATCCCTGGAGAGAAGGAATGGGTGACGTTCTGGGTCGAGACCCTTTTGTGTCTATCTTTGGATTAAAGCAGCATCCATTCCTACACATGCCCACATACTGTGATACCTTGTTTACTGCAATATATCATCCCCAACACGCTCAAAAACAGATAATCAGCTGGGGAAAAAAAACTGTGGAGAAATGCTGAAGAACTGCTTTACAAAACCTTCCATTGTGATCTTCCTTTGTTACGTAGTTTGATAGAGTAATTAATTCCTGCAATATCAAGGTTCACGTTTGAAATGCAACAAAACCAAATTCCATCTGTGCGCGCATGGAATGCCTGTGCACAGATCCATGTTATTCTCTCGCCCGCCCGCCCTCCCGAGCAGACACACTAATGATTGATTCATTATCTGCCCTGGATCCTGGCTCACATCCACGCTGAGTACATTAAACAGGGCTCTCCCAGTGATTTGGTACAAGTCTGTTAAACTGTTCAATTGATTGCAATTAGTATGAATGGAATAACCAAAGCCCTCAAGCAGACTAATAAATCAAACCAATAGGCTCATGCTATTTTTCTCCCAGTATTTTGCACATCACTTAAGCGTACTTTTGCTTAATATGGTTGCCCTCCAGTCTGAAGAATGACGGCCCCAACCATTAAGACCAGCTCTCAAATTGGAGGAACAGCACTTCACATTTCACTTGGGCAGCTTACAACCCAGCGGTATGAATATTGATTTCCCTAATTTCAAATAACCCTTGCCTCCCCTCTCTCCCTCCGTCCCTCCTCTACCCTGGTCGGCCTGCTAGTTTTACAGCTCGTATCCTCTCGTGATCACCTCCTCCACAGCCAACAACAGACCATTGTGGGCTCTTAGGCTGTCGGTGCCGGTTCCTATCTGTCTGTACCTTTTCATATCTCCAGTTTGCCCCTCCTCTGAAGAAGGGTCTCAATCCGAAACGCCACCTGTTCCTTCTCTCCAGAGATGCTGCCTGACCCGCTGAGTTACTCCAGCATTGTGTGTCTATCTTCACTTTCTAACATAAATTGGTTACAAACAAAATGAAGCTTTCAAAAAACGTTTTATAAAACTCCCTGCTGAGGTAAAAAAGGATTAAAAAATTACAAGATCCCATTGAAAACGCTAGATTTTAAATAATTTTAGAATAATTGGATTCTAGATCTACCAGAATTGTATCCTGCAAAAGGTAATTTGCTCCTAACATACCAAGCCCCAACATTGCATTGTCTTTCCTGCATATTCTGGTCAACATTAAACAACATATTAAATTAGAGCTTAATTACTGAGAAACAGCTCACAGTCTAAGTGCAATCATTAGGTTAATTGGAATTGAATTCCACTGTAAGTGGAAAGGAGAATGAGAAAAAAAAGAAGCACATATTCATTACAGACCCACTGTTCTGTGTGGGAAGGAACTGCAGATGCTGGTTTAAACGCAAGACAGACACAAAAGCCTGGAGTAACTCAACGGATCAGACAGCATCTCTGGATCAAAGGAATAGGTGACGATTCGGGTCAATACCCTTCTTCACACCGTAAGTGACGTTTTGGGTCAATACCCTTCTTCAGACCTTCTTCTGAAGGAAGGTCTCGACCCGAAACGCCACCTATTCCTTTTCTCCAGAGATGCCTTCAGACCTGCTGAGCTACTCCAGCTTTTTAAGTCCATCTTTGAGCTACTGTTCTAACAGTGACGCAATATATAAAAATTAATATGTTGCAAAGAAAGAAGAAGCCGTAGTTCCTTACGTAGAAGGAAACCCTACGGTCAGTCTGATGTTTCCCCACCGGTAACATCCACACCACTTCTCTCTCCTAGCACCTTGACCAGCCTCTTATGTTTCCTTTCCAGTTCTGACAAAAGTGCTTCTACCTGAAAGTCTCTTGAAACATTAACATTTCTCATCCCACAAATCCCAGAGAATCCAGTACAAAATCCTCCTCATGACCTACAAAGCCCTCCATAACCTGGCCCCATCCTACCTGAATGACCTCCTCCACAGACACACTCCAACCCGCACCCTCCGCTCTGCTGCTGCCAATCTCCTGTCCCCCCCCATCCGGACCAAACTCAGATCCTGGGGGGACAGGGCTTTCTCCATCGCTGCTCCCACCCTATGGAACTCACTACCCCAAACCGTCAGAGACTCCTCCACACTCACCACATTCAAAACATCACTGAAGTCTCACCTCTTCAGCATTGCCTTCAACCACTGAAGGTCACCTCACCTTCTGTCTCCTTTCTCTGTTCGTTTACTTATTTATCTATTTACTCACTTCTCTATGTTCTAGAAATCCCTGTAAAGCGTCTTTGAGTATTCGAAAAGCGCTATATAAATGTAATGCATTATTATTATTATTATTAAATGTGGTCTGACCTGCTGAATTGCAGAACGAAAAAGGGTTCTGACCCAAAACGTCACCTATTCCTTTTCTCCAGAGATGCTGCCTGACCCACTGAGATACTCCAACATTTTGCGTCTGTCTTCTTTGTAAACCAGCATCTGCAGTTCCTTCCTACACGAATTGTAGAACTTTGGTTCTGTTCTTCGGAGAATTCTTCTGGTTAACTTTTAGATTTCTTAAATGCCTTCAATTTCTCCATAGGAAGGATCTTAAGAAATAATTTCATACATAAAACATTCTCACTCCAAGAACAAATTAATCTGCCTACTCATCCCGTTGTCGTGGTCAGTGGTGGCACCTGTGATTTTGATTCATGGCATTATTAAACCAATTGATATAGAGATCCACTTCTGCATAAAATTAACCCCAACCCAAACTTAAATCAGTGACAACTTATCAAAACCCACCTGCACATGATATTTGAACTGATATTTGGACTGAACGGAACTGAGTTGAACTATTTTTGATACCAATCCCAAACTGAACTCAAGTAGAGACGCAAAGAATTGCAGAGACTGCAATCTTAGGCAAAACACAAAGAGAGCTAGTCGAATGAACAGATAATTGGCTTCATGAAAGGAAGCAGAGGGTGATGATGGAAGGTTGTTTTTTGGACTAGAGGCCTGTCATTGTTGGTGGGCCTCAGGGATCGGTGCTGGGCCCATTGCTGTTTGCTGTTTATATCAACAATTTGGATTAGAATGTACAAGGCATGATCAGTAAGTTTGCAGATGACACAAAAGTGGGTGGCATCATAGATAGCGAGGATGGTTGTCAAAAATTGCAGCAGAATCTTGACCAGCTGGGCAGATGGGCTGAGGAATGGTTGATGGAGTTTAATAGGGATCTATGTGAGCTGCCAATTTTTGAGAAGTCAGACCAGTGCAGGACCTGCACAGTGAATGGCCGGGCTCTGGGGAGTTTTGTTGAGCAGAGGGATCTCGACGCAGGTACATAATTCATTGAAAATGGCATCACAGGTAGATCGCAAGTCAAGAAGGCTTGTGGTACATTGGCCTTTGAAGTATTGTGTTCAGTGTGGGCCACGCTGCTATAGGAAGGATGTAGTTGAACTGGAAAGAGTGCATTTTTTTGCCCTCACCTTTACGGTAAGAGGAGAAAGAGTTACTGGGAACCTGAGGGACAACTTTTTCACACAGAGGGTGGTGGCTGTATGGAATGAGCTGCCAGAGAAAGTAGTTGAGGCAGACACTATAACAACATTCAAAAGACATTTGTACATGGTACATGGTTAGGAAAGGTTTAGAAGGAGGAGGGGCAAACGCAGGCAGGTGGGACTGGTGTGGATGAAGCCTCTGGGTCAGCATGGGTCGAAGGGATTGTTTCCATGCTGTATGACTCTATGACGCTATAGAGGAACCCAGCAAGGTAGGTACCATCTGTAGAGGGAATGGACAAGCAACAGTTTGGGTCAGGACCCTGCTTCAGATTCAGATCATGCCTGGCAGAATAATATATAGGTATTTTCAGGCTGGGTTCATGCAGCTAGGATCTAAACTGATGATTTGATGTCCGTAAATTGCCTTTGATATTCGCAGCGAGTGAGTGTTTGGAACGGACACAAAGTGCTGGAGTAACTCAGCGGGTCAGTAGCACCTCTGGAGAAAAAGGATGGGTGATGTTTCGTGTCGGCTCCGTTCTTCAGACGGGTCCTGACGCAAAACAGATATGAAGATGGGTCCTGACCAGAAACATCACCCGGCCATTTTCTCCAGAGGTGCTGCCTGACCTGCTGAGTTACTCGGTTATAAACCAGCATCTGCAGTGCCTTCCTATAGAAACATAGAAAATAGGTGCAGGAGTATGCCATTCGGCCCTTCATTCAATATGATCATGGCTGATCATCCAACTCAGAATCCCGTACCTGCCTTCTCTCCATACCCCCTGATCCCTTTAGCCACAAGGGCCACACCTAACTCCCTCTTAAATATAGCCAATGAACTGGCCTCAACTACCTTCTGTGGCAGAGAATTCCACAGATTCACCACTCTTTGTGTGAAAAAAAAAAGGTGTTTGGAATAGCAGGTTAAAAGTATAAAATGTCCACCTCTTACACACGCAGGCTGAAAGATGGACACAAAGCAAATCCCTGAAGGAATCTGTAACTCATTAACAGCATTTAGATTTGAGATTTACTCAATTCCTGACTAATGGGACAAATTAGTCGCCTATTTGGCCGTCGTTGTGATTGTGGCTTCATATTTACAAGTGTAACAGTGTAAAATTTTAGCACATTTTTTAAACAACCTTTGCAACCAGTGTCTGTGAACTGTAGGGTTAGTAATAAATTGCTCCAATGTATTAACGGGCATCATGTGAAACTAACATTTATGTTGCCCAGGTGCTGAGTCTCCTGACTCTCTTTAAGTTGCCAAATTCAGTCATTGCTGTCACATATTCTTTATCCACTCTTTATCTATTGTCTTTATTTGTTTTAGAGATCAATATGGCCCGAGTTATCAAAAGCACTGAATACTTCTGAGAAGGCACAAAATCAATGAAGAATTATTGCCTTCTTTAATGCCTGGTGTAAACAGTTCTGTTATGATGGTTTTTAATAGTGACACAATGAAGGCCCAGGAAAGGTCAAACACATTCAGTATTCTGTCGTCTATCACCTTGGGCTAAGCTTGGCACTAACAAACAGAACTATCTCCCTCCAGGCCTTCTTCAGTATGCAGCATTGACATTTGCATCTTATTTTTACAGTCCCGCTGCATTGAATATAATGAATAAGTGATGGTTTTACCTTTAGAAAGGAGAGGAGGAGGAGAAATTTCTTTAGTCAGAGGGTGATGAATATGTGGAAGTCAAGGCCGAGTCAATGGATATTTTTAAGGCGGAGATTGATCGATTCTTGATTAGTCTGTTCGAACTCCTTCCATCGGGCATACGATACAAGGCCTTCTACGCCCGCACCTCCAGTCTCAGGAACAGCTTCATCCCCAGGGCCATAGCTGCTATGAACCGGTCCTGCTGAGCCGGATGGTCACATCGCACAGTGAACCGGCACAGATCTACTTGCACTTTATTCTGTCTTAAAACTGTTACAATTTGTTTCGTTGGGTTGCTGTTGTTTAAATTAACTAAATTATTGCATCGTATGGGAGGCGCATTCCCAATCTTGTTGTACCCCTGTACAATGACAATAAAGATATATTGTATTGTAAGTGTGTCAGGGGTTTTGGGGAGAAGGCAGGAGAATGGGGTTGGGAGGGAGAGATATATCAGCCATGATTGAATGGAGGTGTAGACTTGATGGGCTGAATGGCTTAATTCTACTCCTATTCCTTATGAACCTGGCATCATCTTTGGCATGGACAGTTGTGGGCAGAGTAGACCTGATGGGCCGAATGGTCTGTTTCTGCTCCTAGAACTTATAAACGCATGAACTTATAGTTTTGTACTCTTTGCAATTTATACTCCTTGCCTTGATCTGTTAGTGACCATTGTTAGAAACTGCCCTAGGATTCTCTATCTAATCTCTATCCAATAATCCATAGACCCACTCTACATTTAATTTAAATTAGCACACTAATCAATAACAATTTTACAAGGATGTCATTAAGCTGGCAAGAATGCAGGAAAGATTTACGAGAATGTTACCAGTACTTGAAAGGCTGAGCTATCGGGAGTGATTGTGCAAGTTAAGTCTTTATTAGGAGGACAGCAGGAGGCTAAGGGGTGATTTTGTATAGAAGTATAAAATCATGATGGGAATGGTTAGGGTGAATACACAAGAGTGTTTTCCCCAGTATCAGGAAAACAAGAACCAGAGGTCATGGAGTTAGGGTGAGAGGGAACGATTTAACAGGAATCTGAGGGGCAACCTTTTCATTCAGAGGGTGGTGGGTGTATGGAACGAGTTGCCAGAGGAGGTAGTTAAGGCAGCTATTATCTCTAAGGCAGTTAAGGATCAGCTAATCATTCCTGTCCCGCCTGCAATTGGTCCAAAACGCCGCAGCAAGACTCTTGACGGGTAAAAGGGACCACATCACCCCGATTCTGGCCGCTCGCCACTGGCTCCCAGTACGGTACAGAATCCATTTTAGACAATAGACAATAGACAATAGACAATAGACAATAGACAATAGACAGTAGGCCATTCGGCCCTTCGGGCCAGCACCGCCATTCAATGTGATCATGGCTGATCATTCTCAATCAGTACCCCGTTCCTGCCCTCTCCCCATACCCCCTGTCTCCGCTATCCTTAAGAGCTCTATCTAGCTCTCTCTTGAATGCATTCAGAGAATTGGCCTCCACTGCCTTCTGAGGCAGAGAATTCCACAGATTCACAACTCTGACTGAAAACGTTTTTCCTCATCTCCGTTCTAAATGGCCTACCTCTTATTCTTAAAGCTCCTCCTGTTTGCATACAAAGCCCTAAACGGGCTCCCCCCCCCCCCCATATCAAAACTCTTCTAACCCACCACTCTATCTCCAGGTCCCTCAGGTCAGCCGACTTGGGGCTACTCACTATCCCGCGGTCTAGGCTTAAGCTCAGGGGTGACCGCGCTTTTGCGGTTGCAGCTCCTAGACTGTGGAACAGCATCCCTCTCCCCATCAGAACTGCCCCCTCCATCGACTCCTTTAAGTCCAGGCTCAAAACCTACTTCTATTCCCTAGCGTTTGAGGCCCTCTGAGGGGGCGCTGTAAACTGTTTATGTATGTGCTGTCATGTTTGTGTGCCATTGTATGTTCTTTTTTAGTACCTGCACTGATGTACAGCACTTTGGTCAATGTGGGTTGTGTTCAAATGTGCTATACAAATAAAATTGACTTGACTTGACTTAACTACTATAATAGCATTTAAAAAGACACTTGGACAGGGAAGCCATTGAGGGATATGTGCAGAATGCAGAGGAATAGGGTTGGCTTAGATGGGACATCTTGGTCAGCATAGACAAGTTGGGCCAAAGGGGCTCTTTCAACGCTGTAGGACACTAATGGATGAATTTGATGGCAAAGTAGTTTATGGACAGAAAAGAGCAACGGCAGGTGGCACATATAAGGGTCATGTTGATGCTTTGGCACCGACCGTACAAGAGCTGGCTGCTCTTGAAAAGGAGGCACAGTCCTCTTTCTTACAGTTTGGCTTTCTGCCCAACCAATTGTTCAAGCCTTAATTTAGTTCAACAAAGAAACTGACAAGTTACTAAAGAAAAAGTGCACTTTCAATACTAATATGCCGTGCATTAATTATGTGTGGCAATTGCATGAAGCTAGAAGACCCACTTCTGACGAATACTGCAGGGCACTCTCTCAGGAAGCAGAGCTTCATAGGATGTCCATTGAGAGTTTCCTCTCTGGTCCTTCGATGGCTATGGCTGCAATTTCAGTGTTCAGTATCATCGGGAGCCCTGTGTGGAGTAAGGGGACAAGGAGAAGATGAAGCCTTTCTCCTCTTCGGGCCATCTATCAATCCAGCCAACAAACAGAGTCAACTACCTCAGGTAGTACAACCCTACCTGAGGGATGGCACTGTGGTGCAGCAGTAGAGGTGCTACCTAACAGACCCAGGAGACCCTTATTCAATCCTGACTATGGGCGCTGTCTGTATTTAGAAGGATGAGAGGGGATCTTATCGAAACGTATAAAATTATTAAGGGGTTGGACACGTTAGAGGCAGAAAACATGTTCCCAATGTTGGGGGAGTCCAGAACCAGGGGCCACAGTTTAAGAATAAGGGGTAGGCCATTTAGAACAGAGATGAGGAAAAACTTTTTTAGTCAGAGAGTTGTGAATCTGTGGAATTCTCTGCCTCAGAGGGCAGTGGAGGCCAATTCTCTGAATACATTCAAGAGAGAGCTAGATAGAGCTCTTAATGATAGGGGAGTCAGGGGGTATGGGGAGAAGGCAGGAACGGGGTACTGATTGAGAATGATCAGCCATGATCACATTGAATGGCGGTGCTGGCTCGAAGGGCCGAATGGCCTTCTCCTGCACCTATTTTCTATTGTCTATTGTCTATTGTATGGAGTTTGCACGTTCTCCCTTTGACCACATGGGTTACCTCCAGGTGCTCCGGTTTCCTCACACGTTCCAAAGACGTGCCGGTTTATAGGTTAATTGGCTTCAGTAAAATTGTAAATCGTGCCTAGTGTTTAGGATAGTGCTAGTGCACAGGGTGACCACTGGACTCGGTGGACTGAAATGCCTGTTTCTGCACTCAAGTCTCCAGTTTAAACCGTGACCCATGCCCAGCAGACCACAGGCACATTTCCAGATTAACTCAAAACACATTGAAAATCGTTGCTGTTGCATTTCAATCGAGGCTTGTCGGCTCGAGGGTCTTTTGCTCATTGTCACACAAAGCTGGACATTCAGGGAGTGAGAGGGTTTGAGTGCCAATGCAGAACTGGGAGCATCGTTAGTATGCTTAGCTTGTGCTAACTGCAAGCAGACATCAGCTGAGATTTAGCACCGACCTAATATGGGTCTGATAGTGTTACTCCAATTCGAGGAAAAGCTCAGTATCCAGGATAAGCCAAGGGCAAAATAGAGAGAGCTTCACACAGCCTGGGGTGTGGCCTTAAACTGATGCCTACTTATTTGTTCAGTTAAAGGCCAGGAACCATAGAGTTGTACAGCACAGAAATCACATCCACATGGATTCTTGTACTCACAAATACGATCACACGCCTGCATTAGGACTGCATCCTTCGATGCCTTGCCTAATTCAGTGTTTGTTTTAATGTTTGTTAAGTAGTTTAGTTTAGTTTAATTTATTTTAGTTTTAAGATACGGCGCGGAAACAGGCCCTTCGGCCCACCAATTCCGTACCGACCACCGACACTTTCCATAACGTACACACACTAGGAACAATTTACATTTATACCAAGCCAATTACCCTTCAAACCTATACATCTTTGGAGTGTGGGAGGAAACCGAAGATCCCTGAGAAAGCCCACGCAGGTCACGGGGAGAACGTACAAACTCCGTACAGACAGCGCCCGTAGTCAGGATCAAACCCAGGTCTCTAGTGCTGTAAGGCAGCAACTCTACTGTTACGCCACTGTGTAATTGTATCTGTTTCCACAACATCCTCTGGCAGCATGCTCTCTGTCAAAACGTCTTCCCTCAGATCTCCTTCGAAACCCTTTCTCCTCACCTTAAACCTAAGGCCTTTCATTTTTGATAGGGAAGATCTTAGTGTATTATTCAAAGAAGGGCAGAATAGTTACTGTGTGTAGGAAGGAACAGCAGGTGCTGGTTTATACCGAAGAGAGACACAGAGTTCTGGAGTAACTCAGCGAGTCTGGCAGCATCTCTGGAGAAAATGGATGGGTGACATCTCGGGACGGGACCTTTCTTCAGACTGAAGGCCAATGTTTCGGGTCTGCACAGTTCCTCAGACCCTTCAGCCTGAAGAAGGGTTCCACCCCAAAATGTCAGCCATTTGTTTTCTCATGAAATGCTGCCTGACCCGCTGAGTTACTCCAGCACTTTGTGTCTATCTTCAGGATAGTTACTATCACAGTGTTATGATGTAGAAAGACATCCCTGTATGGATGTTTACCTCATCAAAACCTGCTGCATTTCCTGCAATTACATCAGTTATTACACTTAAAAAGTTCTGTATTAGTCGTAGTGGTTGCTGACATCATAAACCAGGACAAATGCAAGGCTGTCTCTCTGCAACATTAAAGTAATGCTTTAGAAACAGTAGGGATTTGTGAGGCAGCATCAAATTCATATTTAATTTTGTTTAGTTTTTGAGATACAATGCGGAAACAGGCCTTTCAGCCCGCTGAGTTCATGCCGACCAGCAATCCCCGTACACTAGCATTATGCCACACGCACTAGGGACAATTTACAATTTTACCGAAGCCAATTAACCTACAAACCTCTATGTCTTAGGAGTGTGGGAGGAAACTGGAGCACCCGGAGAAATCCCACGCATCACAGGGAGAACGTACAAACTCCGCAACAACAGCACTCATAGTCAGGATCGAACCCGGGTCTCTGGCGCTGTAAGGCAGCAACTCTACCGCTGCGCCACCGTGATCACATGATTATTTCCAAATTGAACACTCCCACTTCTGAAGAAGGGTCTTGACCCGAAACGTCACCCATTCCTTCTCTCCCAAGATGCTGCCTGACCTGCTGAGTTACTCCAGCTTTTTGTGAATAAATCGACTCCCACTTCATTTGCCATGGCTAGACGTTTATACAGTCTTCACACTGACAATCTAAAGCAGTTCACAGATATAGCAATGATTTGGAAAACAGATAGCTTGTGTTGGAAACTATGCTCTAATAAATTCAATAAGTAAACAAAAGAATCCTGGCTATTAACTTTACTTGGGATCAATGGAGGCAGCTTCTTTCAGGGATGGAACGTTGAAACAGACCCTTCGGCCCACCGAGTCTGTGCCTACCACCGATCACCCGTTCACTAGTTTTATCCTACACACTGGGGACAATTTCCAGAAACCAACAAACCTAACAATCCACACATCTTTGGGATGTGGGAGGAAACCGGAGTACCTGGTGAAACCCACGCGATCACAGGGAGAACATACAAAATCCACACAGACAGCTCACATCTCCTGCTACACATTTGGGGGCTATTTACAGAAGCCAACTGAGCCAAAGACCAATAAGATGATTTATTTTTTAGATTTATTTTTTTAGATTTAGAGATACAGCGCGGAAACAGGCCCTTCGGCCCACCGGGTCCGCGCCGCCCAGCGATCCCTGCACATTAACACTATCCTACACCCACTAGGGAGAATTTTTTTTACATTTGCCCAGCCAATTAACCTACGTACGTCTTTGGAGTGTGGGAGGAAACCGAAGATCTCGGAGAAAACCCACGCAGGTCATGGGGAGAACGTACAAACTCCGTACAGTACAGCACCCGTAGTCAGGATCGAACCTGAGTCTCCGGCGCTGGAAGCAGTGTTTATGCAGTTTGAGTAAACTGGGTTCACTGGATGCATTGGAAGTAACAAGTATGAATTAACGCAGAGTCATTGTGCACATTTTCTAGAGTTACCAAAGTTACCCTCTTGTCTTTCAAATGTTAAGAGACAATAGTCTCCAAGGTAACTGTTGAGACAATGTTATTATGTAATGGGGACCTGCATTGTGCGGCTGACATTTTCTCCATCATGGGTCCACTTGTTTGGGAATATGCCTGAACATTAAAATCCTCAGCATGGTTCATGGTTTCCTGAGGGCTTCTGGCAGGGCTTCTTCTACAGACTGTACTGGGTCTCAAGATTCAAGATTCAAGATTCAAGATAGCTTTATTTGTCATCCAAAAAAACGATTTTTTTGGACGAAATTCAGTCCAACAATAAAACATTAAATTAGGCAGATTACACAATAAAGCATTAAAATAGGCAAATTACACAACCCCAAAAACACACAAAAAAAAGAAACATCCATCACAGTGAGTCTCCTCCAGTCCTCTCCTCACTGTGATGGAAGGCCACAATGTCTTTACCCTTCCCCTGCCGTCTTCTCCCGCGGTCAGGTTGTTGTGGCTGCAGGCCGCGCTGGACGGTGAAAGGTCCGCAGCGGGCCGATCCAAGCCCCGCGATCCGGGGCGGGCGAACACGCTGTCGCTGCCGCTGCTGCTGCATGTCAGGGCGGTCGTGGCTCCCGACATTGAAGATGTCCCAGCAGAGAGAAATCCCGCGGCCTATTTTAGGCTGCGCTGGACGGTGAAATGTCCGCGGCCCAAGCCCCGCGATCCGGGGCGGGCGAACCCGCTGCCGCTGCCGGAGCTCCCGATGTCAGCATCCACGCGGCCCGAGCCTAAGACGAGTCGCAACCGCTCCCGCAACCACCGAGGACGGCCGGCTCCGCTGATGGTAAGTCCGATCCGTGGGCTCTGCGAACCAGAGCCCTGGAGGCCGCCAGCTCCAGGAGTTGGGCCGATGGTAGGCCGCAGCAGGAACGGAGACAACACCCAGAAAACAAAGGTCGGGTCTCCGTTCGGAAGGGACACCTATTTACAATTTTACAGTTCCCCCCCTCCCCCCCACATACACACATAATACACAAACACAAAAACACGACATCACAACGACAATTAAGACACAAAAACACAACAAAACACAAAGACAAATGGACCGCAGGTAAGCCGCAGCTGCTATGGCAGCGCCGCCATCCGTGGTGATGAGGAGATGGGGCCGAGGAACTGAAGTGTTGAGGAGCGTGTGTGGTGTCCTGGATGCAGGTCGGAAGGAACTGGACATTCAGGGACAAGATGGAATCGAGTCTGAAGAGGTTTCCCAACCCGAAACGTCGCCTGTCCATTCCCTCCACAGTTGCTGGCTGACTCGCTGAGTTACTCCAGCACTTTGTATATTGATCACAGTTCCAACATCTGCAGTTTCTTGTCAATAGTCAATAGTCAATCTTATTTTTTTCACATACACATAAATGTGCAGTGAAATGAAAGATTACCACAGTCCAACAATAAGAGCAATAAAAACAAGCAATAACACACAATCACAAACCAACACCAAACAAAAAGAAACATCCATCACAGTGAATCTCCTCCAGTCACCTCCTCATTGTGGTGGAAGGCCAGAATGTCTTTTCTCTTCCACTGCCGTCTTCTCCCGTGGTCAGGCTGTTGAACTTGCCACGTTCCAGGCCGCGCCAGATGGTGAAAGGTCCGCGGCGGGCCGACCCAAGCCCCGCAATCCGGGGCGGGCAAAGACGCTGCTGCTGAACGTCAGGGCGGTTGGGGCTCCCGACATTGAAGCCCCCGCCGGGCAGAAAAAATTCCCCGGCCTATTTCAGGCCGCGCCGGACGGTGAAAGGTTCGCGGCAGGACGACCCAAGCCCCGCGATCCGGGGCGGGCGAAGACGCTGCTGCTGCCGGAGCTCCCGATGTCTCCAATTAATTGGAGAAACCTGCTCCAGGTTAACACGACACAGTACAGCACAGGAACAGGCCATATGGCCCACTGTGACAAACATGATGTGATGACCAACTATTATCAGCCTGCACCTAATCCATATCCTTCCAATCCCTGCATATCCATCCAAACATCTTTTACATAGAAAACAAGTGCAGGAGGAGGCCATTTGGCCTTTCGAGCTAGCGCCGCCATTCAATGTAATTATGGCTGATCATTCTCAATCAGTACCCCGTTCCTGCCTTCTCCCCATACCCCCTGACTCCGCTATCCTTAAAATCTCTATCTAGCTCTCTCTCGAATGCATTCAGAGAATTGGCCTCCACTGCCTTCTGAGGCAGAGATTTCCACAGATTCACAACTCTCTGACTGAAAAAGTTTTTCCTCATCTCAGTTCTAAATGGCCTACCCCTTATTCTTAAACTGTGGCCCCTTGTTCTGGACTCCCCCAATATTGGGAACATGTTTCCTGCCTCTAACGTGTCCAACCCCTTATACGTCCAACCCCTCGATAAGATCTCCTCTCATCCTTCTAAATTCCAGTGTATACAAGCCTAGTCGCTCCAGTATATGACAGTCCCGCCATATATATATATACACACACACACACACACACACACACACACACACACACACACACACACACACACACACACACACACACACACACACACACACACACACACACACACACACACACACACACACACACACTCACGCACGCACACACACACACGCACACACACACACACACACACACACACGCACAAACACTCCCCGACAGTGGAATCCAGGCACTCACCACATCTGTGTACAATCCTTTCCTGCACATCTCCTTTAAACTTTATTTTTCTCACCCTAAAATTGTAATTAAAAACTATTCTTGATCACAGAATGGAGCTTAGCGAAAGACTTAATTAGGGAACTAACAGAATAAAAAGAAGATAGACCCAGCAATTGCAGTTCCTTCCTACACAAACAGAATAAAATCCACAAGTCTAACGGAGTTGACAGTAGATCCAATTTGCTGTTACAATGATGGGTGCTCGCTATAACATAATCAATGAAGTTCCTGAAACTTGGGTGTCCTCTCTGCTGCATTCCATGCCTCTACTTTTAGGCTTTGTACGCAGTTCCTTGTCACCTCAGGTTGCCAACTGTCCCGTATTAGCCGGGACTTCCCATATATTGGGTTAAATTGGATTATCATATCATATCATATATATACAGCCGGAAACAGGCCTTTCCGGCCCACCAAGTCCGTGCCGCCCAGCGATCCCCGTACATTAACACTATCCTACACCCACTAGGGACAATTTTTACATTTACCCAGCCAATTAACCTACATACCTGTACGTCTTTGGAGTGTGGGAGGAAACCGAAGATCTCGGAGAAAACCCATGCAGGTCACGGGGAGAACGTACAAACTCCTTACAGTGCAGCACCCGTAGTCAGGATCGAACCTGCGTCTCCGGCGCTGCATTCGCTGTAAAGCAGCAACTCTACCGCTGCGCTACCGTGCCGCCCCGATTGTCCCGTACGGGACCGCCCTTGTCCCGTATTAGGCCTGAGGGGCGCTGTAGGCCTGGACACTGTAGGCCCGGACACTGCAGGCCCGGACACTGTAGGCCCGGGGACCCGGGCGCCTTCTGGCCAAGGCAGCTGCCATTGGTGGAGCGGGAGCACATGGCCACTGGCTGGGTGAGGTCAGGTGGGGCGCAGGGCGTTGATGTCACCTTTTGTCACTTTTTTGGGAGTGGGAAAGTTGGCAATCCTTTTGTCACCACTTTAGCACAATCCACATCCCTATTTACTAGTTATTAGCCCTCACTATTCTTTCCCTTACAAATTCTCTCTTTTGCAAAGAATTCAGTAAAATCTTAGAAACATAGAAACATAAAAAATAGATGCAGGAGGAGGCCATTCGGCCCTTTGAGCCAGCACCGCCATTCATTGTGATCATGGCTGATCGTCCACAATCAATAACCCGTGCCTGCCTTCTCCCCATACCCCTTGATTCCGCTAGCCCCTAGAGCTCTATCTAACTCTCTCTTAAATCCATCCAGTGATTTGGCCTCCACTGCCTTCTATGGCAGAGAATTCCACAAATTCACAACTCTCTGGGTGAAAAAGTTCCTTCTCACCTCAGTTTTAAATGGCCTCCCCTTTATTCTTAGTCTGTGTCCCCTGGTTCTGGACTCACCCAACATTGGGAACATTTTTCCTGCATCTAGCTTGTCTAGTCATTTTATAATTTTATAAGTTTTTATAAGCACATGGTTATACATAAGCACATTCATACAAATACAAGAGTGCAATGATTGGAGTGTAAGAATAGCAGATTATACCGAGGCAGTATACAAGGAGCACTTTAGTTTAGTTTAGCGAGACAGCGTAGAAACAGGCCTTTCGGCCCAGTCCATGCCGACCTGCGATCACCCATACACCAATTCTATCCTTCACACAAGGGTAAATTTCCAGAAACCAATTAACCTACAGCACAGTGGCGGTGCGGTAGAGTTGCTGCCTTACAGTGCCAGAGACCCGGGTTCCATCCTGACTATGGGTACCGTCTGTATGGAGTTTGTACATTTTCCCCGTGACCGCGGGAAAATCTTTGGATTTCCTCCCACACTCCAAAGATGTACAGGTTTGTAAGTTAATTGACTTCTGCAAAAGAAAATTGTTAATAGTCCACAGTGTATGTAGTACAGTGCTATGCGCTGATCTCTGATTGGCGCAGACATGGTGGGCCGAAGGGCCTGTTAAAAAAATGGCTGCAGAGTAGTGCAGCAGTAGAGTTGCTGCCTCACAGCGCTCACAGCACCAGAGACCCGGGTTCAATTTTAACTACAGGTGCTGTCTGTATGGAGTTCTCCGCGTGGGTTTTCTCCGAGATCTTCGGTTTCTTCCCACAATCCACAGATGTACAAGTTTGTAGGTTAATTGGCTATGTAAATTGTCCCTAGTGTGTGTAGGATAGTGTTAGTGTGCAGAGATTGCTGGTCAGCGCGGACTCGGTGGGCCGAACGGCCTGTTTCTGCCCTGTATCTCTAAACTAAAACAAAAAAATTATAAACTTGCACGTCTTTGGAATGAGAAAGTAATCTGGGACATCCGGAAAAAACCCACGAGAATGTACAGACTCCGTACAGACAGCACCCACAGTCAGGATCGAACCTGGGTCTCTGGTGCTGTAAGGCAACAACACCGCCACAGCACCAATTGCCAGCACTTGATTGTTAGAATGGGTGAGAGGAATAACTTTATGTTCATTCTATTTGTACTCGTGAAAATTAAGGAGAAATGTCATTATTAGTTAAGATGATTAAAAGATTTTAATGGTAGATAATTATTTCTTCTATTGTTTTGAGTCTAAAAAACAGAGAAAAAACTAATATGTTTAACATTAGAGTTGATCGTTTGGGATTTTCAATATCCCTTCCCCCAAGGATTGTGGAATCTTAATAAGTTAAGACTTTCAAAACAAAGCAATGATAATAAATGTTATGGAACCAGGCCATTTAGTCGGATTACAATATAGATCCTTCATAATGTGACTAAATGAGTAAACAATTTGAATAAGAAAATAACTGCAGATGCTGGTACAAATCGAAGGTATTTATTCACAAAATGCTGGAGTAACTCAGCAGGTCAGGCAGCATCTCAGGAGAGAAGGAAAGGGTGACGTTTCGGGTCGAGACCCTTCTTCAGACTGATTTGAATGGCGCTCGTCTGTTCTCATGGTCCTATCCTCCTCAATACTTGATGTAAACCTAACGTTTAGTTTTAGTTTTAGTTTAGAGATACAGTGCAGAAACATCCACACTGAGTCCACATCAACCAGCGATCCCCACACATTAACACTATCCTACACACACTAGGGACAATTTTCCATTTTTTATACCAAGCCAATTAACCTGCAAACGTGCACGCCTTTGGAGTGTGGGAGGAAACTAGAGATCTTGGAGAAAACCCACGCAGGTCACGGGGAGAACGTACAAACTCCGTACAGACAGCACCCGTAGTCAGGATGGAACCCGAGTCTCCTGGATTGTACGGCAGTAACTCTACCGCTACGCCACCGTGCCGCCCTTTTACTTTTCAAAACCCTCTCAATCATTTGCAGATAGCATAAGTATCTTACTTTCAATGTGAATATTAAAAATGTTTTGGCATTAGATGGAAGTTGACCGCTGTTGCTCAAATGTCATTCAATAAAAACATGAACCTTTGAAACAGTCCCATGTTGTTAATAAAAGTACAGCTGGAGACCGTATTGAAATATTGAAAAATAATTATTTTTTACATCAACATAATCCTCATCATTCAAGTGCTTTCACAATTTGGGCTGTCTGAGAGATTCATGCTGTGAGAAGAAAAGAATAAATGACAGAAAGTAAATGGAATTAATCAAATCCTGCAGTCAAATCCGATCCAGTAACCAGAGCCAACTGTTATATTTACTTTCATCAGAAGAAATAATCATGCGATCCTCTAGTTATTTGTTACAGAACTTCAAACTCAACTTTTGTTTAATTATTATTTTCTAAAGAAGTGAAAGAAGACTTGAGTGATTTTCAGCCGCTTGCTGTGAGTTACACCAGCATTTCCACCGTGACCCTGCTCGGTCTGAAGCAAGCATATGGGCACAGCGGATTATCTCACTCGGAGGCATCTGGCGCGTGAAGGAGGTAATTAAATCACATTCATGAAAATTCCTCTTCTAAACTAGATCATGACTCAACCCTCTCGTAACTCTTTCTTAGCTCTGCCTCAGTGGTTTACTTTGAGGAGCATCTGATGCAAGTTTAGTTTATTTTATTTTAGTTTAGTCTAGAGATACAGCGTGGAAAAGGCCCTTTGGCCGACCGAGTCCGCACCGACCAGTACACACCCATGGTGGTGGACAAACAACGTTTTGGCCTGAAGGGTGACACAAAATGCTGGAGTAACTCAACAGGCCAGGCAGCATCTCTGGAGAGAAGGAATGGGTGACGTTTCGGGTCAAGACCTTTCTTCAGACTGAAGTATGTTTTGGCCTAAACCCTTCTTTAAGACTCTATATTCTACATCAATATTATTTAGCCTAAACTAGATTACAGGAGGTAAGTATTAAAATTGTCAATGATCTTGGTTATGTTCATAAACTCATAAGTGATAGGAGCATAATTAGGCCATTTGGCCCATCAAGTCATCTCTGCCATTCAATCATGGCTGATCTATTGTTCTTTCACAACCCCATGGTTCTGCCTTCTCCCATAATCGCTGACACCCTTATTAATCAAAAATCTGCCAGTCTCCAATTTTCTGCTATCTGCGGCAATGAATTCCACAGATTCACCATCCTCTGAGTAAATAAATTCCTCCCGTCTCCTTTCTAAAGGTACGTCCATTTATTCTGAGGCTGTGGCCCCTGGTCTTAGACTCTCCCACTAGTGGAAAAATCCTCTCCACAACCACTCTATCCAGTCCACTCACTGGGGATGATGTAAAACATTTTAATTAGACTACAAATGTTACAACCCTGCTTAAAATTGGTAAATGTAAATCTCCTGTGTTTCAGAATAGTGAGCCGGATAATAACAGTGAGAAAATTAAAAGAGAGAACAAATTGAGACAAAATGGGAGAGAGAAGCAGGGTGTAGTTTAGTTTAGTTTAGAGATACAGCGTGGAAACAGGCCCTTTCGGCCCACCGGGTCCGCGCCGACCAGCGATCCCTGCACATTAACACACTAGGGACATTTTTTTTAACATTTACCAAGCCAATTAACCTACATACCTGAACATCTTTGGAGTGTAGGAGGAAACCGAAGATCTCAGAGAAAACCCATGCAGGTCACGGGGAGAACGTACAAACTCTGTACAGACAGCGCCCGTAGTCGGGATCGAACCTGGGTCTCCGACGCTGCATTCGCTGTAAGGCAGCAACTCTACCGCTGCGCCACCGTGATCACCCTTCAACTGGGTGACATTTCATCTCTAATATCAAATGGACCTGCTCTTGTCCCTACAATCCCTAAATCACCCGTGGAATTATCTTTGCCCTGCTATTCTTGATTTAAATGCTGCCTGCTAACAATATCAATCGATGAATCACTAGTGTTGAACCTGGAGTCACAGAGTCTTAGGGTCAGGCAGCGTGAAAAACAAGCACTTTGACCCAACTTGTCCTTGCTGACCAAGATGCTCCATCTACGCTGGCCCCACCTGCCCGCGCTTGGCCCATTTCCCTCTAAACTTTTCCTATCCCTGTACAAATGTCTTTTAAGTGCTCACTGCACCTGCCTCAATTAGCTCCCGAGGCACCTCGTTCCATATACTCACCACCCTCTGTGTGAAAGTGTTGCCCCTCACTGATCCCCACATGAGAATGTAAATACAAAATGCTGTAAATCTAAAATGAAAATGAACGGCAAATGCTGACAACGTTCATAAGTTAGGCAGTATTTACAGAGAAGAACAAAGTTACTGTTTCAAGTGGAGTGGCCCAGCGATAGACCTGCTGCCTCACGGTGCCAGAGACCTGGGTTCAATCCTGACCTCGGGTGCTGTCTGTGTGGAGTTTGTGCGTTCTCCCTGTGACCGCGTGGGTTTTCTCCGGGTGCTTCAGTTTACTCCCACATTCCAAAGAGGTGCGGGTTTGTAGATCAATTGGCTTCTGTAAATCGCCCCGTGTGTGTGAAGGGAGTGGATGTGAAAGAGGGATAAAATGCAACTAGTGTGCACATGGTCGGTGTGGAGTCAGTGGGCTGAAGTGGCTGTTTCTTGGTTGTATCTCTAAAACTACAACTAAATCTATCATGGTAACACATCTCAATGGACTATTCCTTCTCCTGTGTCTTACCTTCTCCCAAACTTGTTCCTCCCATTGCTCTTTCTCCTCGTTTACAAGAGCAGAAGGTTGAGAGGCAACGTTTTGTCCTTAAATTATTTACATCTTCTGCATAGATTTGAATCAACACAGATTTATAGAAAAAACCCCACAAATGCTGAAAATCTGAAATTAAAATGCTGAGCTGGTCGACAGCATCAGTGGAGAGAGAAACAGAGCTGATTTAGTTTAGTTTAGAGATACAGCGCGGAAACAGGCCCTTTGGCCCACCGAGTCCACGCCGACCAGCGATCCCCGCACATTAGGGCGGCACGGTAGCGCAGCGGTAGAGTTGCTGCTTTACAGCGAATGCAGCGCCGGAGACTCAGGTTCGATCCTGACTACGGGTGCTGCACTGTAAGGAGTTTGTACGTTCTCCCCGTGACCTGCGTGGGTTTTCTCCGAGATCTTCGGTTTCCTCCCACACTCCAAAGACGTACAGGTATGTAGGTTAATTGGCTGGGTAAATGTCAAAATTGTCCCTTGTGGGTGTAGGATAGTGTTAATGTGCGGGGATCACTGGGCGGCACGGACTTGGTGGGCCGAAAAGGCCTGTTTCCGGCTGTATATATATGATATGATATGATATTAACACTACCCTCCACACACTAAGGACAATGTTCACATTGATACCAATTAACCTACAAACCTGTACATCTTTGGAATGTGAGAGGAAACCAAAGATCTTGGAGAAAACTCACGCAGGTCACGGGGAGAACGAACAAACTGGAGTATTGTATGCAGTTTTGGTCTCCTAATTTGAGGAAAGAGGTCCTTGCTATTGAGGCAGTGCAGCGTAGGTTCACGAGATTAATCCCTGGGATGGAGGGACTGTCATATGAGGAAAGATTGGAAAGACTAGGCTTGTATTCACTGGAGTTTAGAAAGATGAGAGGGGATCTTATAAAGACGTAACAAATTATAAAAGAACCAGACAAGCTAGATGCAGGAATTTTTTTCCCAATGTTGGGGAAGTTCAGAACAAGGGGACACAGTCTAAGAATAAAGGGGAGGCCATTTAAAACTGAGGTGAGAAGAAACCTTTTCGCCCAGGGAGTTAGGATTTATGGAATTCTCTGCCACAGAGGGCAGTGGAGGCCAATTCACTGGATGAATTTAAAAGAGAGTTAGACAGATCTCTAGGGGCTAGCGGAATCAAGGGGTATGGGGGGAAGGCAGGCACAGGTACTGATTGTAGATTATCAGCCATGATCACAATGAATGGCGGTGCTGGCTCGAAGGGCCAAATGGCCTCCTCCTGCAACTATTTTTTATGTTTCTATGTTTCTAAACTCTGTACAGACAGCACCCTTAGTCGGGATGGAACCCAGGTCTCTGGCGCTGTGTGGAAGTGGCTCTAGCACTGTGCCATCGTGCTGCCCAGGTTCTTTACATGGTCCTTTAACTTTACCCCTTCTTGTAAAAGTGGGTATCAGAAACGCATACAATACTCCAAAAGCAGCCTAACGGCTATAAAGCTGCAACTTGACTTTCTGACTCGTAAGCAATACCCCAACAATTTCCTACCAACGGTGTGGGTATTGCACTTTGATTCATGTGGGTTTGGAGTCTGTCTAGTTCTCTCTTTTTCCTGGTGGATAGGAAAGTAACCTGAAGAGTTATAGGTACGAAACAGGTAGGGTGCCAGCGGTTACGGGGAGAAGGCAGGAGAATGGGGTTGAGAGGGAACGATAGATCTCTCACGTGTAGGAAAAAAACTTCAGATGCTAGTTTCAATCGAAGGTAGACACAAAATGCTGGAGTAACTCAACGGGTCAGGCAGCATCTCGGGAGAGAAGGAATGGGTGACGTTTCGGGGCCAAACCGCCCCCTCCCCTGACATCAGTCTGAAGAAGGGTCTCGACCCTGAACGTCACCCATTCCTTCTCTCCCGAGATGCTGCCTGACCTGCTGAGTTACTCCAGCATTTTGTGTCCACAATAGACCTCTCATGTTCGAATGGCAGAGTAGATTTGATGGGCCGAATGACCTAATTCTGCTCTGAGAACTTGTAGGGAACTTATGTAGAGAATCTATGAAAAACACGGAAAACACTTGAAGATGTTATTGTTTCATTGATGACTCTTCACAGATGAGCAAAACATTACCCAAATAATTAAATAAATCATGAAGTAATGTAAACCACAACCAGTGAGCAGTCCTGAACTACTGTCTGCCTCATTGGTGACCCTCGGACTATCTTTGATCGGACTTTGCTGGCTTTACCTTGCACTGAACGTTATTCCCTTATCATGTATCTATGCACTGTAAACGGCTCGATTGTAATCACGTCTTGTCTTTCCGCTGACTGGTTAGCACGCAACAAAAGCTTTTCACTGTACACATGACAATAAACTGAACTGAAAATTTACTGTTTTCCCACGTTAAAGGATTAAAATTGTTTAACACCTTTTACAAACTATGTAAATAATGATCAAGTGGGATTGAAATTCTTTTCAATCTTCATCAGTGATCACTGTATCTATGTTGCCTGCTGATTCCAGAGGTTGCACAGGTATTGTTCAGGTCGTGTACATACCTGCACTCATTGTGAGTGTCACTGCTTGACTGTCTTCACTTGATTTGAGGGCTCACTTCAGAAGTGGATTCAAACTCAAAATTTTCCTTCTTCCAGAAACATAGAAACATAGAAAATAGGTGCAGGAGGAGGCCAATTGGCCCTTCGAGCCAGCACCGCCATTCATTGTGATCATGGCTGATCATTCACAATCAGAATCCCGTGCCTGCCTTCTCCCCATATCCCTTGATTCCGCTAGCCCCTAGAGCTCTATATAACTCTCTTTGAAATTCATCCAGTGAATTGGCCTCCACTGCCCTCTGTGGCAGTGATTCACAGATTCACAGATTCACAACTGTCTGGGCTGAGACCGATAGGTTTAGCTTGACCTTTCTGAAACTCTCAGCAACTCTTACAAACTAATTCTGGGAACCGTCTATCCCCACAAAACCCCCGGTCTTCCACCAACTCACCTCTAACCTGCCTGGTGATCTCACACTTAAATCTTATGATGCAATCTGAACCTTTACCTTTTATCACTTGCATCCTGAAAATTGCTTTTTTTTTTCCAATTGTTTTCCTTACAAATTATTTTCCAGATTTTGCTGAACTACTTGAGTTGTGATTCTTCAGTGCATTGACATTTGTACAACACTGTGGTCTTTCACTCATTGTATAACTCAAGAGAAAATCTGTTACTCAACGTTTCATTGTACGACCTGATTTGCCTTGGATGACCAGTTCCCTCTGTTGCATCCAGCGGCACGGTGGCGCAGCGGTAGAGTTGCTGCCTTACAGCGAATGCAGCGCCGGAGACTCAGGTTCGATCCTGACTACGGGCGCCGTCTGTACGGAGTTTGTACGTTCTCCCCGTGACCCACGTGGGTTTTCTCCGAGATTATCGGTTTCCTCCCACACTCCAAAGACGTACAGGTATGTAGGTTAATTGGCTGGGTAAATGTAAAAAATTGTCCCTAGTTTTTGTAGGATACTGTTAATGTGCGGGGATCGCTGGGCGGCGCGGAATCGGTGGGCCGAAGGGCCTGTTTCCGCGCTGTATCTCTAAATCTAAAAAATCTAAAATCTTGCACTGTGCACATTAAAGTCGCAAGGTTTTGAATTTCAGACTGCTTAGTAAGAAAATGTTGACTTATGTTTGAACTATTTTTGGTTTCACAAAATACTTAAGTTGCCAAGGCCAAAACTGTGAACCTTTATTCAATACCATCTCCTTGGAAAGAGCGTATGTTGCTAATATCGATCCAAGTCCCATGAGCATTCAATGGAGGAGTGTGATCACAAACATTGTCTCTATCCAAAGATAGACACAAAATGCTGGAGTAACTCAGCGGGCCAGGCAGCATCTCTGGAGAAAATGGATAGGTGACGTTTCAGGTCGGGACCCTTCTTCAGACTTACCTCTATCTCTACCCATGTTGAATGCTTGTCTCGATCTAGACAATAGACAATAGGTGTAGGAGTAGGCCATTCAGCCCTTCGAGCCAGATCTCTAGATCTTTCTTAAACTCCCTCTATCCATGTTGAATGGTTGTCCACCAGTGTACAGTTCACATCTTTCTTGCACCAGTGTGGTTGGACACACTTTAAGGTGAGGGGGGATAGATTTAACAGGAACCTGAGGGGGAACCTTTTTTCTACACAAAGGCTGGTAGGTGTATGGAATGAGCTGCCTGAGGAGGTAAGTGAGGCAGATACCATCACAATGTTTAAAAAATCATTTGGACATGCATGGATAGGATAGGTTTAGAGGGAGATGGGCCAAATGGAGCTGTTGATGGGACATGTTGATTGGCGTGGGCAAGTTGGGCTGAAGTGCCTGTTTCCATGCTGTATGACTCTTATGACTAGAATTGCCCCTCAACAGCGATGAACTACAATCTTGGTAGTCCATCCATTTGCCGGCACACTCTTCCAGATCCTCCTCAAAGCAGAAGCGATTGGAGTCATAATTTTTTTGATTGTAGCACCTTGCCCAGGAAAGTTATTGCAAGGTTCATGGAAGTGAATGCTGCTTGCTGCAAACAGACCAATTCAGTGTTCCCAAATCTGCAGCCATGGACATGACCTCTGACTATTTTGCGTTTAAGCTAACCATTGCAAAGCCTCTGGGCGATGTTCCTCCTCTGCTCTGCTTCTTTGTCATTTGAGCGTAGATAATCTGTGATTCCATTTGATGGAGCCCAGGTGAATGGATAGTTTAGTTTAGTTTAGTTTAGTTTAGAGATACAGATCGGAAACAGGCCCTTCGGCCCACCGAGTCCGTGCCGACCAGCGATCCCCGCAAGGTTTAGAGGAATATGAGCTAGACGCGTGGAGGTGCGACTGGCTTAAATGGGGCATCTTGGTCAGCATGGGTAATTGGGCCGAAGGTCCTGTCCCGAGCTGTGTTACTCCATGGCAGCTCATAACCTCTGTGTTGAAAAGACAAGCATCAATTGGTCCGGACATTAGCTGTTCAATTGATTTAATGCCTGATCCTTTTGCATTATATCCACTATCTTCAAGTAAAAGTAAAATTAAAAAAACTGCAGATACTTGAAAACTGAAATAAAACTGAAAACTGAAAACTGGCGCGGCTCGGCCGCGGGACTTTCGATCGCCCGGCGCGGCTCGGCCGTTGGGGCCTTCCATCGTCCGGCACGGCTCGGCCGCGGGACTTTCGATCGCCCGGCGCGGCTCGGCCGTTGGGGCCTTCCATCGCCCGGCGCGGCTCGGCAGCGGGACTTTTCATTGCCCAGCGCGGCTCGGCCGCGGGACCTTCCATCTCCTTGCGGGGGCTGGGCGAGTCGGGAGCCTTGGTCGCCTCGGCAAAAATCGAACTATCTGTCCGTGGGAGAAGCATGGGGGAAGAGAGAAGAATTTTTTTTGCTCTCCATGACAGTGAAGGGGGTGTCTGGAGGAGTCACTGTGATGGATGTTTGTGTTCAAATTGTGTGTCTTGTGCCTTTTACTCTGTACCGTTGTGGCTGCGTGGCAAATGATTTTCGTTCAATTCATTTTGAATGACAATAAAGGTAATTCAGATAAAAACAAGAAGTGATGTAAACACCTGGCAGTTCAGGCCACTTCCGATGGGAGATTTTCGACCTGCAGATGAACTCTGCAGCAGACGCTGCCTGACCTGTTGAGTGTTTCTGGTATTTTCTGTTTTATTATATTATCTCCATGGCTGTTGTTGGAAAATCAATGCCTTGGTGGTTTTACGAGTGGGCATTGCCAGCAGCATCAGCATTGTTGCATGGAGCCCGTTATATGCATCCACTGAATCTGTCTGGGTGCTTGGTGCTCAGTACCACAGTCACATGGGACTGTGTTGCGGCCTAGCACTGTACTCTTGATTTAGAGATGCACCATGGAAACAGGTCCTTTGGCCCACCGAGTCCTCACCGACCATCGCACGAGTTGTGTTCCTCCACTTTCCCATCGACCATCTACACACCAGGGGCAAGTCCACACAGACAGCAGCTGAGGTCAGGATCGAACCCGAGTCTCTGGTGCTGGGAGGTAGCAGCATTACCAGCTGCGTCACTGTGCAGTCCAAATATGGAAGGTAGTCAGAGAAATAGATAGAGTAGATAGAGTAGACAGTCAGAACCTTTCTCCCGGTGTGGAAATGTCCAGTACTAGAGGGCATAAGATGAGAGGGTAGGAAAATAACTGCAGATGCTGGTACAAACCGAAGGAATTTACTTCACAAAATGCTGGAGTAACTCAGCAGTAGTATAAGAAAATAACTGCAGATGCTGGTACAAATCGAAGGTATTTATTCACAAAATGCTGCAGTAACTCAGCAGGTCAGGCAGCATCTCAGGAGAGAAGGAATGGGTCTGAAGAAGGGTCTCGACCCGAAACGTCACCCATTCCTTCTCTCCCGAGATGCTGCCTGACCTGCTGAGTTACTCCAGCATTTTGTGAAGTAAGATGAGAGGGGGATTGTTGAATAGCGATGTGCGGGGCAAGTTTTTTTACACAAAGAGTGGTGGGGGCCTAGAACTTACTGCCAGGGTGGTGGTGGAGGCAATAGCAATAGTGGCGTTTAAGAGGCTTTTAGATAGGCACCTGGAAGTGCAGGGATGAGAGGGATATGGAGAGGAAGAGCAGATAAGGCACGGTGGCGCAGCGGTAGATTTGCTGCCTTACAGTGAATGCAGCGCCTGAGACTCAGGTTCGATCATGACTACGGGCGCCGTCTGTATGGAGTTTGTACGTTCTCCCCGTGACCTGCGTGGGTTTTCTCCGAGATCTTCGGTTTCCTCCCACACTCCAAAGACGTAGAGGTTTGTAGGTTAATTGACTGGGTAAAATGTAAAAATTCCCTAGTGTGTGTAGGATAGTGTTAGTGTGCAGGGATCGCTGGACGGCGCGGACACGGTGGGCCGAAGGGCCTGTTTCCGCGCTGTATCTCTAAAAAAAATATTTTTTTTAAAATTAGTTTCATTTGGTGTCATGTTCTGCGTGGGCATTGTGGGCATTGTGGGCCAAAGCTCCAGTCCTTCTGCAGCACTGATCTCTGTTCTATTTTGTGGTGATATCTCTCCTCACTTCACAAGCATTAGCTGGATAGCAGTGCCCCAAAACAGCGCACAAACCTCAGAGTAAGGCGACTTTAAACACGACCTGCCATTTCCAGGGAAAGCAATTGGTACCAAAGTCATAACATTTCATTAACATTGACATTTGCTTGGTTAATCCCTAGTGCTTATTAACTGGAGGCTGAAACTTCTCATTGGTTTCTGTGTGGCAGGAAAGTCAACCTTGGATTTATTAGTTTGTCCACAGCTCTGTTTTGTTTCAGATGTGGACGTGCTCTCCACATTTTGCATTGGACGAAAATGGGCAGAATCAGTTCTTAAATATTCTTCCTGAATGCAATCAGTGTGTGGTTGAAGACTGACTGGACCGCCAGCACTTGGGCAGTTGGCAAATCAGGAATCTGTTTCATCAATGCTATGTATAGGATCTTATAAATGAAACAGCTGAGCAGTAGCACCGTGCAGCGGTGGAGTTAACGTCTCGCAGTGCCAAAGACCCGGGTTCCATCCTGCCTTCAGGTGCTCTCTGCACAAAGTTTGTACATCCTCCCTGTGACCTGCGTGGGATTTCTCCGGGATCTTCGAGTTTCCTTCAACACACTCCAAAGACGAACAGGTTTGTAGGCTAATTGGCTTGGTATGATTGTACATTGTCCCCAGCATGTACAGGATAGTGTAAGTGCGCGGGGATCGCTGGTCGGCGCGGACTCGTAGGCCGAATGGCCTGTTTCTGCGCTGAATCTCTAAACTAAACTGAATTAATTTAATCTTTTGACCTTTTATCATGATTGAAAAGCTCAAATGGGAAATTTAGGATTGTGCTGCTAATGATTTTCTACTTGATAGTTTCATACAGTAAGTGCCCAATGTATGATCATTGCAAAAACATTGGATGGGGCGGAATAGGAAGGAAGGAGATACTTGAATGTTAATGGTGCAAAATGATTGAACGCAAGTTAATTTATAATTTGTCATCCATTAGGGTCGATTGGGAGAGATATACCGATCAGCCAAAACATTATGACCACTGACAGGCGAAGTGAATAACATTGGTTATCTTGTTACAATGGCACCTGTCAAGGGGTGGGATATATTAGGCAGCAAGTGAACAGTCAGTTCTTGAAGTTGATGTGTTGGATGCAGGAGAAATGGGCAGGAGTAAAGACCTGAGCGACTTTGACAAGGGCCAAATTGTTATGGCCAGACGACTGGGTCAGAGCATCTCTGAAACGGCAAGGCTTGTGGGGTGCTCCCGGTCAGCAGTGGTGAGTACCTACCGACAGTGGTCCGAGGAGGGACAAACCACAAACAGGCAGGATGTTGGGCGCCCGAGGCTCATCGATGCGTGAGGGCAACGAAGGTTATCCTGTCTGGTCCGAACCGACAGAAGGTCGACTGTGGCACAAATCACAGAAAATGTTAATGGTGGTCACGGGAGGAATGTGTCACAATACACAGTGCATCGCACCCTGCTGCGTATGGGGCTGCACACGGAGGACCAACAGCATATTAGGCAGGTGGTCATAATGTTTTGGCTGATCAGTACATGTCTTAGCCATTGTCGCTATGAGGTCTGTAATGGGTAATCAGCAGGAAGAGTAATATTAAGATATTTCAGCAGCTCTATTGGGTTCATGAAATACCTTGCAAAACTTTCCATATCAGAAAACAGGAATCATATCATATCATATCATATATATACAGCCGGAAACAGGCCTTTTCGGCCCTCCAAGTCCGTGCCGCCCAGCGATCCCCATACATTAACACTATCCTACACCCACTAGGGACAATTTTTACATTTACCCAGCCAATTAACCTACATACCTGTACGTCTTTGGAGTGTGGGAGGAAACCGAAGATCTCGGAGAAAACCCACGCAGGTCACGGGGAGAACGTACAAACTCCTTACAGTGCAGCACCCGTAGTCAGGATCGAACCCGAGTCTCTGGCGCTGCATTCGCTGTAAAGCAGCAACTCTACCGCTGCGCTACCGTGCAATGGACAGCACTGTGATGCAGCAGGTCGAGCTACTGGCTCCGGTCGCCACAGGCCCAGGTTCAATGCTGACCTCGGGTGCAGTCTGTGTGGAGTTTTTGCACTTTCCTCTCTGTGCTCCGGATTCCTTCCACATTCCAACGATGTGCAGGTCTGTAGGATCATTGGCTTTTATAAATGGCCTCCAGTGTGTCGGCAGTGGATGTGAGAGTGGGATAATGTGGAGTGACTGTGTATGGGTGATCAATGATTGGCATAGACTCCGCGGACTGAAGGGCCTGTTTCCATACTACAACTCTGAACTAAATTAAATAAAGCATAAGAATGTGCCCTAATTCTTCACACCAGGTTCAATCTTCACCTCAGCTGCTGTCTGTGTGGAGTCTGCACTTTCACCTTGTGACCAAATGAGATTACTGTCGGATTAGTCTGCACCTGTTTCCATGTTTTATGTCTAACGCCATTGACTTTATTCAATCAGTTGACTTTTAATTTCATTTCAATCCATTTGACTTTGACTACAAAACCATTGACTTTAATAGGCTGCATTCTGCACTTTATTAAACAAAATTCATGCACCACAATTAAAATGGTAAAGCATTTTGAACCAAATAGTTTTGTGAAGAGAAGGACGGGGAATATAATCATCAGTCTGAAGAAGGGTCCCAGGCTGAACTATCACCTGTCCATCCCCCCACCCCCACAGAGACTGCCTGACCCGCTGAGTTCCGCCAGCACTTTGTGCTTTGAACATCATCAACTATGCGACAAACTTCAAGTACAGGTTTGATTTTGAAAGGAATTACCTTCAGTTTAGTAGGTTTCAAAAGCTGAATATTCTCACCTGCAGAATCTGAGTGTTCTTTCTTTGCTTGAGATGAGGAGGCTGAGATGAGTTGACTTGATGCCTGATAGTGAAGCAGGACATGTATAAGGAAGTTGCCTGCTCCAATAGTCGGGTGTTGCCTTTCCGCTGACTGGTTAGAGCACGCGACAAAAGCTTCCCACTGTACCTCAGTACACGTGACAATAAACTGACCTAAACTAAATGAAGCTAAACTAAACTAAAATAGGCTAAAATGTTTCCGAGCACGGGTCGAGGTGCAAGGGTAAGTAGGAGGACGTGTTGGAGAGCTGGCGCCTGGCCTCAGCGCAGTACAGGTCAGCTCGCAAGATTACCACGGCACGTTTGCATGTCGGCATGTTTGACGATAATGTTGGGGTTGCTGAAGAAGGGTCTCAGCCCGAATCGCCACCTATTCCTTTTCCCCAGAGATGCTGTCTGACCCCCTGAGTTACTCCAGCTTTTCGTGTCTATCTTCAGCTAAAATGTTTCCTGACGCTAAGTTAGGCAGTAACCGAGCACAGCGGAAATGACAACATGTAGTATAAGAAAATAACTGCAGATGCTGGTACAAATCGAAGGTATTTATTCACAAAATGCTGGAGTAACTCAGCAGGTCAGGCAGCATCTCAGGATGCTTGGAAATGACAACATAACCTGTTTCTATGATTGAGAGACACACAGAAACATAGAAACATAGAAAACAGGTGCAGGAGTAGGCCATTCGGCCCTTCGAGCCAGCGCCGCCATTCAATATGATCATGGCTGATCATCTACAATCAGTGCCCCATTCCTGCTTTCTCCCCATCTATGAAGATGGTCTCTGGTAATATTGATGCTCGGCACACTTGAACAGAATGCCTTCAGATTTCATGCAGTTACCTCAGAGGACAGATAGCACTTTGCTTTCATGTCTGATTGAATAGCAGTGGTACCTCTGACAGTGCAGAGCTCCTACGCTCCTGCACAACAGACGCAAGCAGAATCTTCATGTTGCCGTCTCTGGAGTGTGCCTTGTGTAACAACCTTCTGCTTCAGAGTCAAGTGTGTTGCCAACAGGGCCCCAGCTGAAGGCAGTTTTCCCAGTAGCAGCAGGTTGCCTGAATGGATCATGAGTATTTGATTTTAGTTGGCCTGCATTTGAAAACACATATTGAGTTCTTATCTCTTGGGTTGGCGAGACTCAGTTGCAAAGAGATCATGAGACATAGCGAACGAATGATAATAATTCTGAATATATTCCACCTTTTCTCACGGAACATTAGTTTAGTTTATTTTAGAGATACAGTGCGGAAACTGGCTCTTTGGCCCACCGAGTCCGCGCCGATCAGCGATTCCCGCACCCTAATGCTATCGTATACACCCTAGGGGCAATTTTACTTTTTCACCAAAGCAAATTAGCCTACAAATCTGTATGCCTTTGGAGTGGGGGAGGAAACCGGAGCACCCGGAGAAAACCCATGCAGGTCACGGGAAGAATGTACAAATTCCGTACAGGCAGCACCCGTAGAGAGGATCGAACCCGGGTTTCTGGCCCTGTAAAGCAGCAACTCTAACGCTGTGCTACTGGAGATATGTCCTATTGTTTCCTGAACTGAAGTGCTCCTCGGGTCAGTGGCATTTTCCACTGTATTGATACCACCCTTCCCCTCAGACCAATAGAGATTGCCCTTTGCGTCTACCTTCCACAGTGGTGGAGTTGCTGCCTTACAGCGGCAGAGGCCAGGGTTCCATCTTGACTATAGGCACTGTCCGTACGGAGTTTGTACCTTCTTCCTGGGACCATGTGGGTTTTCCCCTGTTGTTCTGGTTTCCCCCCACACTCCAAAGACGTGCAGGTTTGTAGGTTAATTGGCTTCGGTCAAGATTATAAATTGTCCCTCGTGTGTAGGTCAGAACTAGTGTACGGGGATCGTTGGTTGGCGCAGACTCGGTGGGCCAAAGGGTCTGTTTCCACCCTTTATCTCTAATCTAAACTAATCTAGGCGTACCAGCCTCTCACGAATTCTGTGTTGCAACCTCCAGCATCTCAAGCTTAATGCCACCATCAAATATTGTCTCCACTCTCCTTTAGGCATTCCAAAAGTACCATTACATTAGTCTACCACTAACTCACTCCCTGCACCCTCTGGCTTGGCCAGT
Source organism: Rhinoraja longicauda (assembly GCF_053455715.1). Taxonomy (NCBI): domain Eukaryota; kingdom Metazoa; phylum Chordata; class Chondrichthyes; order Rajiformes; family Arhynchobatidae; genus Rhinoraja; species Rhinoraja longicauda. Next base: position 28,916,162 of record NC_135979.1, read on the forward strand.
GTACTTAACCATGCAAGCACAGGGCTACATGACCTGCCATGGTCAGCCATGGTCATGGTGAATGGCGGCGCTGGCTCGAAGGGCAGAATGGCCTACTCCTGCACCTATTGTCTATAAGTTCATAATTCACAGGGGCAAAATCAGGCCAATCCGCCCGTCGAGACTACTCCACCATTCAATCATGGCTGATCTATCTTTCCCCCTCTCTCCCGCCTTCTCCCATAACCTTTGACACCCTTAATTTATCAAAAGTCTCTCCACCTCCGCTTTAAAAATACCCATGGACTTGGCCTCTGCAAACGATGGTGGCAATGAATTCCACAGATTCACAGCCTTTGGTGGAATAAATTATTTCTTATCTCCTTTCTAAAGGAACGTCCTTTGAATCTGAGGCTGTGCCCTCTGGTCCTAGACTCTCCCACCAGTGGAAACATCCTCTCCACATCCACTCTAGATGGATGGATACATTATTGTCACATGTACCATGATGGTACAGTGAAACTCTTTGTTTCTGCATGCACAGTACACGGAAGAGTCTCCACAAGGCACAGACAAAGTTACAAAGTACCTTTAAATAACGTGCTTCCCTTCTTCATCTGCCCCCCCACTTCTATCCAGGCCTTTCACTAGTCTGTAGGTTTCAATGAGGTCCCCCCTCATCCTTCTAAACACAAGCACGCACAGGCCCAGAGCCATCAAGCTCATCATATGTTAACCCCATCATCCCTGGTATTTATTCACAAAATGCTGGAGTAACTCAGCAGGTCAGGCAGCATCTCAGGAGAGAAGGAATGAGTGACGTTTCGGGTCGAGACCCTTCTTCAGTCTGATGTCAGGGGGGCGGGACAAAGGAAGGATATAGGTGGAGACAGGAAGATAGAGGGAGATCTGGGAAGGAGGAGGGGAAGAGAGGAGGAGGAGGGGAAGAGAGGGACAGAGGAACTATCCCATCATCCCTGGGATCATTCTCATAAACCGGATTTCCAACCCTCCCTTTTCAATCTAGAGCTTTCAAAACACAAATCGACTTTATGGCATATTTTAATATTCTGACGATATCGAAGGGTTGATGGAGCAGTCCTGATTATCATGTTGGCTTGAGGCTGTTATTTGCACATTGCCCTTGATCTGTGAGGGTTTAGCATAGGTTGCATGAGTTCAGAGTGCTGACTTTTCCTGAATCACTTTACCATATTGCCTTAGGGGGATGACATTTCAATAAGTGCCAGAATGCTGCCAAGAGTCATCATCATCGGCGGTCACACGAAGCGAGTGTGACTGTTCTCGGTGAGGACGCCTGTGCGTGACTTTGTTTGACGTGAGGAGACTGGTGCACACACAGCCACCACACGGTCCTTGACAGATCTGGGTCAGGATCCAGTGGCGTGGAGTCCAAGACGACCGGGGACCCTTTTCTGCTGCAGCCTTCATCCATCCGCCTCCCCAGCCATTGTGACGCTCCACTAAAGTCAGCCATCATCCTCCCTCCGCCTGTTCCACCGTTGAGGTCTTGGTTGGATTGCTCTTTGTCAGGGACCTCGACCTTACTGCCATGGGTGACCCTACCAGGAGCGTAGCTCCAGACGGCATCGCTCTCAGGATCGCAGGACCACACAAGCTTCTCCACCACAACAAGGTGACAATCCACAGAGAGGTGCGTAGAGTAGGTACACAAGGAGAGGTTTGATAGATTTGGATTGTTTTCTCTGGAGCATCAGAGGCTAAGAGGAGACGTGATAGAGGTAGACAAAGTTATTGGAGGCAGAATGGATAGGTTAATTGGCTTGGTGTATGTGTAAAAAAATTGTCCCAAGTGTGTGTAGGATAGTGTTAATGTGTGGGGATTGCTGGTCGGTGCAGACTCGGTGGGCCGAAGGGCCTGTTTCTGCGCTGCATCTCTAAACTAATCTAAACTAAACATGGATAAGGTAGACAGTCAGAACCTTCATCACGGGGTGGAAATGTCAAAGATCTGATAGCATAGATTTAAGGTGAAATGGGCAAAATGTAAAAGTATTGTACGGGGTATGTTTTCTACACAGAGGATGGTGAGGTGCTGGAATCTATTGCCAGGGGGTGGTGCACAAGGCAGATACGATAGTGGTGTTTGAGAGGCTTTTCGATGGTAACATAGATACGCAGAGAACGGGGGGATATGGATTATGGCCAGTCAGAGGTGATTAGTCAAACCTGACCTCATGTTCAGCAGAGACAGGGCGGTCAATTAACACAGAGCAGTACAGTGAGCATTCCTGTATGGAACTGTTCTATGTTCTATGTAAGCACGTTATTACATGAAGCATCCAAGACAATTCAATATAGAAAGCACATGCCATGCATTAAATGTTGGAGCATTATAGCCCAGATCTCTTGACATAATGTTATTTTTCTACTGTGTTTTTTAGATTTAGATTTAGAGATACAGCACGGAAACAGGCCCTTCGGCCCACCGAGTCCGCGCCGCCCAGCAATCCCCGCACACTAACACTATCCTACACACACTAGGGACAATTTTTACATTTACCCAGTCAATTAACCTTGCATGTATTTGGGATGCGGAATAAAACCATGTATGTTGTATGTTGTATGTTGTATGTTGTATGTTGTATGTTGTATGTTGTATGTTGTATTATGTTGAGTGTTGTATTATTTTGGTTTATCGCCAAACACCATTCTCTCTTTTTTATCTCAGAGAGCACAATGACACAATTACTGGGTCTGTTCCCTCACAATCCTGCAACACACATTCAACGCTGACCTCGGGGGCTGTCTGTGTGGAGTTTACATGTTCTTCCTGTGACCACTTGGGTTTATTTAGTTTAGTTTCGTTTAGAGATACAGCGTGGAAACCGGCCCTTTCGGCTCACCGGGTCCGCACCGACCAGCGATCCCCGCACATTAACACTATCATACACCCACAAGGGGCAATTTTTACATTTACAAAGCCAATTAACCTACAAACCTGTACGTCTTTGGAGTGTGGGAGGAAACGGAAGATCTCAGAGGAAACCCATGGGTAGAACGTACAAACTCCGTACAGGCAGCACCCGTAGTCGGGATGGAACCCGGGTCTCCGGCGCTGCATTCACTGTAAGGCAGCAACTCTACCGTTGTGCCACCGTGACCGTTTCTCCTGAGTGTCCTGGTTTTATTCCGCCTCCCGAATACGTGCAAGTGGTAGGTAAATTGGCCACTGTAAATAACCTCTCATCAATGAGACTTAAGAGGAGATAATGTCACAGAGTCATGCCGCATAGAAACAGGCCCTTTGGCCCAACTTGCCATGCCAACCAAGATGCCCCATCTAAGCTAGTCCCAGTTACCCACAATTGCCCCAGATCCTCCAAACCTTTCCTATCCATGTCTTTTAACTTTTGTACCTGCTTCAACTATTTCCACTGGCAGATAGTTCCATGTACCCACCACCCTCTGTGTGAAGGCTGTTCTTTCACCCTATTTATTCCACTCTAGATTTTGTACATCTCTATCCCCTCAGGCTCCTGCGCTCCAAGGAGTAAAGCCCTACCCTGCCCAACCTAGCCCTACCCTGCCCAACCTCTCCCTGTAGACCAGGCCCTTGTGTCGAGGCAACATCTTCATAAATCCTCTTTAGTTTAGTTTAGTTTAGAGATACAGGCCCTTCAGCCCCCTGAGTCCACACCGGCCAGCGATCCCCGCACATTGACTCTATCCTACACCCACCAGAGACAATTTACACTTATATCAAGCCAATTAACCTACAAGCCTGTACGTCTTTGGAGTGTGGGAGGAAACCGAAGATCTTGGAGAAAAGCCACACAATCACTGGGAGAACGTACAAACTCCGTACAGACGGTGCCCATAGTCGGGATCGAACCCGGGTCGATGGCGCTGTAAGGCAACAACTCATTAGGTCATAAGGTCATTGAGAATAGGAGTCGAATTAGGGCCATCAAGTCTACTCCACCATTCAATCGTGGCAGATCTATCTTTCCCTCCTAACCCCATTCTCCTGCCTTCTCCCCATAGCCTCATGACCTCTGACACCTCCCCATGATCTCTGACACCTGTCAACTCTACCGTTGTGCCACCATGCCACCCTTCTCTGCACTCTTTCCAGCTTAATAGTATCCTTCCTATAGTAGGGGACCAGAGCTGAAAACAACACTCCAAGTGTGGCCTCAGCAACGTCTTATACACTGGAACAAGGTGTCCCAACTTTACTCGTTTCCCTGAATGATGAAAGCCAATGTGCCAAAGGTATTCTGCACCATCCTGGGCAGCAGGAAGCCCCTGGTGGGTGCCACAGAGGCATCCGAGAGAGGCCCTGGCGGCCGACGGCAGAGGACATGAGCCCTGGAAGTCAGATGAGGACATGCCGCTGAGAGAACAAAGAGGGACCTGGCATGGGAGGGAGGGGAGGGGAGGGGAGAGGGTGTCGAGAATGAAGAGGGATCATTTGGACTATATTGAACACTTTGTAACTTTGTCAGCACCCAATATATGGTGACTCTTTGCATACTTTGTGTACGACATGCAAAACAAAGAGTCTCACTGTGACATGTTACATGTGATAATAAAGTATCAGTCATTCATTCATTCATTCATTCATTCATTCATTCATTCATTCATTCATTCATTCATTCATTCATTCATTCATATTTACCTGCAGTACCACTTTCAGGGACTTGATGGGAATGTGGAGAGATTGGAATGAGATTAGTGTATGACTTATACAGAAGGATATATGGTTGACAGCACAAACTTACTGGGCCAAAGATGTGCACAAAATGTATATGTAACAATGCTCTGCGGACTGCATTTTTGGAAACATTTTTATTAGGAGATGTTTCCGATCCTTGAAAACCAGAGTCATTTTACTGAATAAATTGACTTTGCTTGCTGCAGGATGTTTTTTTACTGTTGAGTCATGCTTCTCACTAAAATTTAAACTCTTTGGAAAGTTTCTCTCAATGAAATCTCCTTCTTCCGCACAGGTGCTTCCCGACCTCTGTGATCCCACAGCACCTTGCCCAGCCTCTTACTCTGGGCAAGAGACTCTGTGCCACCTATTCCTCCCATGATTTTACACACCTCTATAAGCCGTTTACATAATATTCCCGTGTGTGTCTTCATTCTTTCTAACCTGCAATATTTATGATGGAGATGCAAGAGGCTGCAGATGCTGGAATCTGGAACAAAAAGCAACCTGCTAGAAGAACTTGCGTAGGGAGGAACCTCCAAATGATAGTTTATACCAACACCAAACGCTGGAGTAACTCAGGGGGTCAGGCAGCATCTCATAGCGTCATAGAATGATACAGCATGAAAACATGTCCCTGCTACACTAGCTCCATCGAAGGGCCGAATGGCCTCCTCCTGAACCTATTTTCTATGCTTGCATTTGATCCATATCCCTCTAAACCTGTCCTATCCATGTAGCTGTAATTGTTTCTTAAACATTGCCATAGTCCCTGCCTCAACTACTTCCTCTGGCAGCTCGTTCCATACTCCCACCATCATTTGTGTGAAAAAGCTACCCTTCTGATTCCCATTAAATTGGTTCCCCTTCACCTTAAACCTATGTCCTCTGGTCCTAAATTCCCTTACTCTGGGCAAGAGACTGTGCAATCTATTCCTCTCATGATTTTACACACCTCTATAAGATCACCCCTCATCCTCCTGCGCTCCAAGGAAAAGAGTCCCAGCCTGCTCAACCTCTCCCTATAGCTCACACCCTCGAGTACTGACAACATCCTCGTAAATCTTCCATCTTACCATCTTTGGAGTATAGGTGAGGTTGAAGAAGGTTCTTGACCCGAAACGTCACCTGTTCCCTTTCCCCAGTGGTGCTGCCTGACCCATTGAGTTACTCCAGCACTTTGTGTCTGCTAGACAAACTCAGCTGGTCGAGCAGGATCTATGGGGCGGAAAGACGTTGTTGGTGTTTCAAGTTGAGACCCTGCATCAGAACTGTTACTATTGTACATATCCTGGTATAAATTGATAATATTTTGCTAATGGTACGTTTTGTATGTTTACAATTTTTAATTGCATAAATACCATTAAAACCACATTAAGGAATTAAACTAAAGGATAAACCGTGGGTCACTATCTACCTCTTTGGTGGTCCTCAGACTATCCTTGATCGGAAGTTGCTGGCTTTACCTTGCACTAAACGTTATTCCCTTATCATGTATCTATACACTATAAATGGTTCGATTGTAATCATGTATTGTCTTTCTGCTGACTGGTTAGCACGCAACGAAAGCTTTTCACTGTACCTCGGTACACATGACAATAAACTAAACTGAACTAAAGGTGAAAAAAGATATAAAGGAGAGGATAGTGATTGAAATCTGAGAGAGTTTTACAGGGGTCCCTGCTGCCTGTTGTAATAATAGTTTCCTCTTGAAATAATGCAACCTCTCGATTTGTCTGGGGCTTAGTTAATTACATATTGCTATTGAAATATGAAATAATAGTTGAAGTTGAAACATCAATTGATTTAAAAAATATATAGTTTTGGTCCATTACTTTTGTTCAGTATTGCAAATTACAATATTAATTTAAAACTTCATGTCTCAGCGATGTGCCAATATTGGTCTGCCATGTATTTAATTAATGTTTCTGCCAGAATGTCACATTCATTTCCAAATATCATTCAAAAGGAGTTGTGTCCATAATCTTTGCTGCTTTTCATCCAATAATTTTGCAACTTCCTCAATGCAAACTAAGAAATGCATTTGAAAATAATGATCAGCTCCTTCATAGGTTTAGTTGTTTCATTATGATTGTGAGAATACGTGAAACATAAGAAGATATCATGCCTATCAAACATCAACTGAGCTAGAGGGAGACAGAGAATCTTAGGCTGAGTCTCTATTCTTTGGAGCACAGGAGGATGAGGGGAGATCTTGCAGAGATGTATAATATCACGAGAGGAATAGATCGGGACGATGCATAGAGTCTCTTGCCCAGAGTAAGGGAATCGAGGACCAGAGGCCATAGGATCAAGGTGAACATTTAAGAAACAGTTGGACAGGTACATGGATAGGACAAGTTTGGAGGGATATGGACCAAGCGCAGGCAGGTGGGACTAGTGTAGCAGGGACATAGAAACTTAGAAACACCTGTTGGCCCATGTGGGCAAGTTGGGCCGAAGGGCCTGGTTCCACACTGTGTCACTCTATGACTGCAATCAAAACTTTTCACGGACTAGGTCTTCATGAGCTAGTATCTCAGCGACAGCAAAACAATCGATGTAAGTGGAGGCACAAGGAACTGCAGATGTTGGAATAGTGCATGGAACAGAAAGTGCTGGAGTAACTCAGTGGAGGACGTGGATGGGCGACATTTTGGATCAGGCCTCTTTTTCAGACTGGATGTCCGTTCCTGTGGTTGGTGGTGGTGGGGATGGCTTGGTATGGCATTACCAGAATGATTCGAGTTGACATCATGGAGTGCAATCCATCACACACACACACCAGACTCCCCACCATTGACTTCACCTACACTTCATGCTGTCTCGGAAAAGCAGCCGACATAATCAAAGACTTGTCCTACTCCCCTCATTCCTTCTTCTCCCCGCTCCAGTTGGGCAGAAGATACAGAAGCTTGAAAGCGTGCATCATCAGACTCGGGTAAAGCTTTGTGTCCTCTGTTATCAGGCTTCTGAATGGTCCTTCCATTTTTTGGGTACTATCCAATTCATCTGTACCTCATCGCAGACATCGGACTTTGTCTATGGAACTGATGCGCTACGAAGCTGTGATCTATATTCTGCGCTCTGTATCTTCTCCATTACTCGACCTATCGTTCTCGAGTTTGGCTTGATTGTATTAACGTACAGTGTTTTCTGATTTGATTCAATAGCATGTAAAACAAAGCTCTTCACTGTACCTAGAAACACGTAATAATAATAATAACCCTAAATCTAATCTTCCATGGACAAGGATTATGGACAGAACTAAGCTTTCTTGTTGACACTGAAATAATTAGTAGACCATTCTTTTTTTTTCTCCCCTGATGGATGTCCACTTGGATAGGAAACCCAGAAATTATTAAACGCCTACCCATAGAGTCATAGACTCACACAGCGTGGAAACAGGCCCTTCGGCCCAACTTGCCCACACCGGCAACATGTCCCATCTACGCAAATCCCACCTGCCTGCATTTGCCCCATATCCCTCCAAACCTATGCTGCCATGTATCTATCTAAATGTTTCTTAAACATTGTGATAGTACCTGCCTCAACTACCTCATCTAACAGCTCATTCCATATACTGATCTCAACAACAAAGTTGCCCTTCAAGTTCCTATTAAATTTATTCCCCCCTCACCTTAAACCTATGTCCTCTGGTTCTCGATTTCCCTACTCTGGGCTTAAGACTCTGTGCATCTACCCTATCTATTGCTATCTTGATCTTGCACCTCTGCAAGATCACCCCTCGTCCTCCTACACCCCTCATCTGTTTCCTCACATGCTCAACCTCTCCCTATCGCTCAGGCGGTCGAGTCCCGGCGACATCCTCGTAAATCTTTTCTGCACCCTGTCCAGCTTAACAACAACCTGGCAATCCACAAACCAGAAATCAGCAAACTCATCATGATATCACCACCGGTAGAAGATGACATAGATGTTCCCCATTCTAGCATGGTGGCGCAGTGGCAGAGTTGCTGCCTTACAGCACCAGGGACCCGGTTCGACCCTGACTACGGGTGCTGTCTGTATAGAGTATGTGCCTTCTCCCTGTGACCTGCGTGGGTTTTCTCCAAAATCTTCGGTTTCCTCCCACACTCCAGGTTTGTAGTTTAATTGGCTTGGTATATGTAAAATTGTCCCTAGAGTGTGTAGGATAGTGTGCGGGAATCGCTGGTCGGTGCGGTCTCGGTGGGCCGAAGGGCCTGTTTCTGCGCTGTATGCCTGTTTCTGCGCAGTAAGGGGTTGGACAGGCTAGATGCAGGAAGATTGTTCCCGATGTTAGGGAAGTCCAGAACAAGGGGTCACAGTTTAAGGATAAGGGGGAAGTCTTATAGGACCGAGATGAGAAAGTTTTTTTTTTCACACAGAGAGTGGTGAATCTGTGGAATTCTCTGCCACAAAAGGTAGTTGAGGCCAGTTCATTGGCTATATTTAAGAGGGAGTTAGATGTGGCCCTTGTGGCTAAAGGGATCAGGGGGTATGGAGAGAAGGCAGGTACGGGATACTGAGTTGGATGATCAGCCATGATCATATAGAATGGCGGTGCAGGCTCGAAGGGCCGAATGGCCTACTCCCGCACCTATTTTCTATGTTTCTATGTTTCTATCTCTAAACTAAATTAAACTAAGCTAAGCCTGTCATCCCATCTGACCCCAGCGATATGGATGAAGAAAAATCCAACTTAATCTGTTGGGCTTTGATGACCTAAATGGGAAAGATATGTAACTGAAGACATGTGATAGAGGACTCTTTGGTGAAGGTACACTGTCTATTGCCTCACTGATACCAGGGTCAATGGTGATTTGGGATGGGTGCAGGATATTCTGAGAAGGGAGGGTGAGCAGCCAAATGTTGTGGTCTATATTAGTACTGAAGACATAGATAGGAAGGGAGATGATTTAGTGAAGTTTAGTTTCGAGATATAGCGCAGAAACAGGCCCTTTCGGCCCACCGAGTCCACGTCGACCAGCGATCCCTGCACATTAACACTATCCTGTACACACTAGGGACAATTTTTACATTTACCAAGCCAATTAACCTACATACCTGTACGTCTTTGGAGTGTGGGAGGAAACCGAAGATCTTGAAGAAAACCCACGCAGGTCACGGGGAGAACGTACAAACTCCGTACAGGCAGCATCCGTAGTCGGGATCGAACCCGGGTCTCCGGTGCTGCAATCGCTGTAAGGCAGCAACTCTAGCGCTGCACCACCGTGACCGCCCTAGATACGTAGATAGGAAGGGAGATGACGTCCTGCAAAGAGAATTTATAGAGTTAGGTGACCAAACAAGACCTCCAGGGCTTTGGTCTTGGGTTCACTACCTGTGCCTCATGCTAATGACGTGAGGAGTGGAAAGATAGCAGGGATGAACTCGTGGCTAAAGGGGAGGTGCAGGCGGGTGGGGCTCAGATATGTGGATCATTATGCTCTGTTGGTCAAGGCCTGTTGCTATGTTGTACTGTTCTATGTTTCATGTGTAAATTAAAACATTAAAAATAAAATATTACTTTGAGTTTAATTAACAAAATAAATTCCAGCTTGTCTTTAACAATTTTTGACCGCTGCCACTGGTGGGAGAATAAGGCAATAATGATGTGAGTTGTTTTATATAATTAAACATATCAAATTTAAATCTCACTTTAAGTCATGAAGCTAACTTTTCCACAGGTGGCATTAACGTTTTGCAATCCAGCACGCCGGAGAGAGACTAATGGCACAGAAACAACAGTCAGTGTAAACATGGAGAAATTTCTATTGAACATTTGGAGAAATGGCAGTGAGCCTTGTGTTATGTTAAAATTCACTGATACAGAATCAATAAGCAAATGAATCTTTGGTAACACACCGGCACGGTGGCGCAGCGGTAGAGTTACTGCCTTCCAGCGCCAGGGTCTAGGGTTCGATCCCGTCTATGGGTGCTGACTGTACGGAGTTTGTACGTTCTCCCCACGACCTGTGTGGGTTTCCTCCGAGATCTCTGGTTTCCTCCCACACTCCAAAGACGTACAGGTTTGTATGTTCATTGGCTTGGTGTATGTGTTAATTGTCCCCAGTGTGTGCAGGGTAGAGTTAATGTGCGGGGATCGCTGGTCGGCGCGGACTCGGTGGGCCGAAGGGCCTGTTTCCGTGCTGTATCTCTAGACTGAACTAAATCCCATCTACTGTAAGAATGAAAATAAATCTGTTATTTTCACAATTGTCATAATGTATCATCATATCATATCATATATATACAGCCGGAAACAGGCCTTTTCGGCCCTCCATTTAAATATCACTAGCAAAGATTTTGTGAGGGCATTAATTAAAATTTCTTCATTAAATGTTTTTAAATAATTGATCACTCCCGAACTAATTGGAATTTGTTTTCAGCACTGAAGGTTTAATCTAGGCGTCCTCTCATCCCATCTTCTGAAAATGTGCATTGTCATCTCTCGTTTAAATTGAGATTGAGATTGAGATTCATTCTCTCTCATTCTCTCTCATTCTCTCTCATTCTCATTCTCTCTCATTCTCTCTCTCTCTCTCTCTCTCTCTCTCTCTCTCTCTCTCTCTCTCTTTAAATTGTTTACAGTGTGCTATGTTGACATATTCTATTGTGCTGCTGCAAGTAAGAATTTCATTGTTCTATCTGGGACACACGACAATAAAACACTCTTGACTCTCTTAGTAAAAGAAACACAGTTCCACTGTGTTGTTCAAACCCTTGTATCCTTATTCAGAATGTTGGACTTGGAATTAGAATGAGCTCAGCTGTTCAATTCAATGGAAAATCCAAAGGAATCTCTGAGGTAAAATATATCTGGCGATGTATTTTTAACCATTTTGCGGTGAGAATGATTTGTAGTTGCCTTCCCTGAACACAGCACTTGATTTTGAAATGAATCTTTAATCCAGTGAAATATTTAAAGGCACTTGTGTGGATTTATGCTCAGGTAAGAATTGAAACAAAACGAAGCAATGAGATGTGAAGTCAGGCGAGTGAAAGCGAGTCTAAATGGGCAGATGGGGAAAGACTTGGAAATGGAATGAAATGGAGAGCTTGTGGCAAAATGTGTAAGAAGGAACTGCAGGTGCTGGTTTACACCAAAGTTAGACACAAAATGAGACTGCGTGACCATTTTGCTGAACACTTACGCTCAATCCGCCTTGGCCTACACGATCTCCCAGTTGCCAAACATTTTAACTCCATTTCCATTGTGATGTCTTGAGAGGTCAGGAGCTTTTCTCTTGAAGGTTGGGAGGTGTGGGTGCCGGAAATGAAGACAGAAAAGTTCTTGTTTTCAAACTTAAATTCCATATATTTAGTCTTTTCCAAAAACAGGTCAACTTAATTGTTTGCAGACAGGTACACAAAACCAAAACAGGTAGTTAAATCAAACTGTACCTTGCTGCCTTCTTACAAGCTATAACTCAAACACTGCTTCTCTCCCTGTCTGCTCCAGTCGTTGTCTCTCCCTGTCTGCTCCAGTCGTTCTCTCCCTGTCTGCTCCAGTCGTTCTCTCCCTGTCTGCTCCAGTCGTTCTCTCCCTGTCTGCTCCAGTCGTTCTCTCCCTGTCTGCTCCAGTCGTTCTCTCCCTGTCTGCTCCAGTCGTTGTCTCTCCCTGTCTGCTCCAGTCATTGTCTCTCCCTGTCTGCTCCAGTCGTTCTCTCCCTGTCTGCTCCAGTTGTTGTCTCTCCCTGTCTGCTCCAGTCATTGTCTCTCCCTGTCTGCTCCAGTCGTTGTCTCTCCCTGTCTGCTCCAGTCGTTGTCTCTCCCTGTCTGCTCCAGTCGTTGTCTCTCCCTGTCTGCTCCAGTCGTTGTCTCTCCCTGTCTGCTCCAGTCGTTGTCTCTCCCTGTCTGCTCCAGTCGTTCTCTCCCTGTCTGCTCCAGTCGTTGTCTCTCCCTGTCTGCTCCAGTCGTTGTCTCTCCCTGTCTGCTCCAGTCGTTGTCTCTCCCTGTCTGCTCCAGTCGTTGTCTCTCCCTGTCTGCTCCAGTCGTTGTCTCTCCCTGTCTGCTCCAGTCGTTGTCTCTCCCTGTCTGCTCCAGTCGTTCTCTCTCCCTGTCTGCTCCAGTCGTTCTCTCTCCCTGTCTGCTCCAGTCGTTCTCTCTCCCTGTCTGCTCCAGTCGTTCTCTCTCTTTTTAAATACACTGTTTCCCTTCCCTTTTAGCTCTCTCTCACTGAGGCAATCAGCTCATCTGCTTCAGCTGGGCAGCAATTAGTGTCAGCAGCAATCAGTGTCAGCAGCAATCAGTGTCAGCAGCAATCAGTGTCAGCAGCAATTAGTGTCAGCAGCAATCAGTGTCAGCAGGGCAGACTATGGGTTTTGTAGTCTTTTGCTGGCAGCCATGATGGTTTGTAGTCCTTGTTGTATCCACCGGGAGGAAATGTATCTCCCCTCTATGACTCTACCTCTCATGATATCACACCATTCCTACACTGACCTATTTGTACTGGGCCTCCTCCATTGTTACAGTGAGGACAAATTGGAGGGAGAGCACCTCATGTTTCTCTTGGGCAGCTTACAGCCCAACCACGAGATCTGATTTCTCTAAGTAACCCTTGCATTTCCTCTCTCTCTGTCATTCCCCCACCCTGGTCCTCTTGTTAATTTAACTGTTTGCATTCCTTCGTTGTCACCTCATCCCCAGCCAACAATGGACCATTGTGGGTCATCTGAGTCATCGATGCGGGCTCTGCTTTGTTCTGTACCCTCCCATACCTCCAGTGTCCCCCTCCCCGACTCTCAGTCTGATGAAGGGTCTCGCCCTGAAACATCACCGCTTCCATCTCTCCAGAGATGCTGCCTGACCCGCTGAGTTTCTCCGGCCTTTTGTGTCAATCTCCAGAGATGCTGCCTGACCCGCTGAGTTTCTCCGGCCTTTTGTGTCAATCTCCAGAGATGCTGCCTGACCCGCTGAGTTTCTCCGGCCTTTTGTGTCAATCTCCAGAGATGCTGCCTGACCCGCTGAGTTTCTCCGGCCTTTTGTGTCAATCTCCAGAGATGCTGCCTGACCCGCTGAGTTTCTCAGCCATTTTGTGTTGACCAAAGGTTCCCATCATAGTGTAAAAGGCATTACCATGCACTTGTAACCAAAGATGAATGCTTACCTAGATCTTGGTTGCCAAGTTGGCAGAGGTTACAGAGAAATCTTTGGTTTGAACCGGCATCTGCAGCTCCTTCCTGCACATTGTTCATCGCATGTCAGTCGGCAGAGACTACCATCATTTCTCAGTCCTGCTGGGACATGGAGTTGGCACTTGGTAAACAGATTCTACAGTTTGTTGACAGTAGAAGAAGAGATATGATATGAACGGTATCAAAACACAGGGCTGCAATGCCTACAGACCCTCACGGGACCCATGATAAAAACCAAGCCATTAGAAAAGTTGTTTCCATGACTGATGCGCCAGATGTTACACTTAAAAAGAAAAGCCTTTTTAAATGTTGCTGATGACATGATGAATTTTAATGCAAATGCAAAATCCAACAAATCCTGGAAAGAAGTCTAGGTATCACAAAATGCTGGAGTAACTCAGCGGGTCAGGCAGCATCTCAGGAGAGAAGGAATGGGTGACGTTTGGGGTCGAGACCCTTCTTCAGACTGATGTCAGGGGGGCGGGACAAAGGAAGGATATAGGTGGAGACAGGAAGATAGAGAACTGGGAAGGGGAGGGGAAGAGAGGGACAGAGGAACTATCTAAAGTTGGAGAAGTCGATGTTCATACTGCTGGGCTGCAAGCTGCCCAAGCGAAATATGAGGTGCTGTTCCTCCAATTTCCAATGGGCCTCACTGTGGCACTGGAGGAGGCCCATGACAGAAAGGTCAGACTGGGAGTGGGAGGGGGAGTTGAAGTTCTCAGCCACCGGGAGATCAGGTTGGTTAAAGCGGACTGAGTGAAGGTGTTGTCAATGATTTCTAAACAACATTACATTATAAGCCAACGATCAAGAACAGTCCTAACATATTCAACGGGGAGGCCAGTTAAAAAAAATTCACCCAGAGAGTTGTGAATTTGCGGAATTCACTGCCACAGAAGGCAGTGGAAGCCAATTCACTGGATGAATTTAAAAGAGAGTTAGGCAGAGCACTAGGGACTAGTGGAATCAAGGGATATGGGGAGAAGGCAGGCACAGGTTACTGATTTTGGATGATCACAATGAATGGCGGTGCTGGCTCGAAGGGCCAAATGATCTCCCCCTGCACCTATTTTCTATATTTTTATCTAATGCAGCTAAAAACCAATAGAAAATCACAAGTTTAAAGTTCAGAGATGCAGTGTGGAAACAGGCCCTTCGGCCCATCGAGTCCACTCCATCCAGCCATCCCCGTGCACTCCCACTATCCTACACACTGGAGACAATTTACAGTCTTTTAGTGAAGCCAAATAACCTACAAACATGCAAGCCTTTGGAGTGTGGGAGGAAACCGGAGCACCCGGAGAAAACCCACGTGGTCACGGGGAGGATGTACAAACTCCGTACAGACAGCACCCTTGGTCAGGATCAAACCTGGGTCTCTGGCGCTGTAGGGCCCCAACTCTACCGCTGTGCCACCGTGCTACCAGAGTTGGTTACAGGATTGCCAAGCAGTGGAACGTTTCGAAGGATGACACCACAATGCATTGATAGATAATGCATTATGAAGTAACTGCAATGAAATTTGAATCAACTCTTCACAACACAGTGGAGCAGCTGGTAGAGACAAAACAGTAGGTTCAATCCTGACTTCGGATGTTGCCTTTGCTCTGTCGTCTGTCTGTCCAGAGTTTGCACGTGCTCCCTGTGACCCCATGGGTTTCCTCCGGGTGCTCCACTTTCCTCCCTCATCCCAAAGATGTGTGGGTTTATAGGTTAATCGGCCTCTGTAAATTGCCTATAGTGGATGCGAAAGTGGGATATCATAGACCTTGTATGCGTGGGTGATCGGTGGACAGCATGGACTCGGTGGGCCGAAGGGTCAGTTTCCAAGCTGTATCTCTAAACTGAACTAAACTGAACAGGGCCTGTGGTTCTGGTTGAATAAAAAGACCATTTGCAGGCAGCAATCGTCAAGGAGAGAGACACCAAATGCTGGAGTAACTCAGCGGGACAGGCAGCATCTCTGGAGAGAAGGAATGGGTGACGTTTTGGGTCGAGACCCTTCTTCAGAATCATAAAGGAGACATGGGTAATCTCTCAAAGTTTTTACTGCAGTTGATGGTAGCATTCAGAGCAGAGACTAGTGCAAAGAAAACTCTGATGGGAGTGGGGAGAAGAGGGAGTGACCAGGGTGCGACTGGTCCTTGATTATGCTGCTGGCCTTGCCGAGGCTGCGTGAGGTGTAAATGGAGTCAATGGGAAGGGAGGTCGGTCAATAGTTCTTCTATTATCATGTGTACCAAAGTGCAGGGAAATTATTTTTTGCTTAGAGATCGGTAAGATTATTTCCATACAATCCCTGGTTAGGTACACAACGCATAGAAACAGCCCACTGAGGCCATGAGCAAGAGTTGCCATCCCTTTCAAAGGCCCAGCTGCAGCTGGTATAAGGAGCTGACAGCAGCTTCTTGTATTCAGCATTGATGCCAATAATGTGTCCTCCTGACCTGTTCGACACTTAAAGCAGAATTTTCTGTCAATTCATTACGTGCTTTAAGGCCTGTTGCAGCCTTTGGGTCCATCCATCTCATCCATCGGAATGTCATTTCTCTCCTCGCCCATCCACCATCAGCCTTTCCTGTCCCAGGGGCACCTCCCACAGCCAACCTTGAGCGCACAGAAGGTCCCCCATAAACTGTGAGTAGACACAAGATGCCGGAGTAACTCAGCGGGACAGGCAGCATCTCGGCAGAGAAGCAATGGGTGACGTATCGGGTCGAGACCCTTCTTCAGACTTCTTCATAAACTGTGATGTGGTTTGTGGTGTCCTGATGTTGCTACGGGGCAGGTCCTATAGCCCCCGACTCTCGATCGTATCTCAGTAGCAAGCCCTGGGGATGCACATGGTACCAATACACACTGCTGCTGGAAAATCATCACGTCAGGAAGAAATATACGTTGGTCTACTCAAGGCTTGTTGCTCTTCCCATGCATGGAGTTGGGTGGAAATATAACATATATATAACATATAACAACTACAGCATGGAAACAGGCCTGTCCGGCCCTACCAGTCCACGCCGACCATTCTCCCTGACCTAGTCTCATCTACCTGCACTCAGACCATAACCCTCTAATCCCCTCCTATCCATATACCTATCCAATTTACTCTTAAATAATAAAATCGAGCCAGCCTCCACCACTTCCACCGGAAGCCCATTCCATACAGCCACCACCCTCTGAGTAAAGAAGTTCCCCCTCATGTTACCCCTAAACCTTTGTCCCTCAATTCTGAAGCTATGTCCCCTTGTTGGAATCTTCCCCACTCTCAAAGGGAAAAGCCTACTCACGTCAACTCTGTCCGTCCCTCTCAAAATTTTAAAAACCTCTATCAAGTCCCCCCTCAACCTTCTACGCTCCAAAGAATAAAGACCCAACCTGTTCAACCTCTCTCTGTAGCCTAAGTGCTGAAACCCAAGGCAACATTCTAGTAAATCTCCTCTGTACCCTCTCCATTTTGTCGACATCCTTCCTATAATTTGGCGACCAGAACTGCACACCATACTCCAGATTCGGCCTCACCAATGCCCTGTACAATTTTAACATTACATCCCAACTTCTATACTCGATGCTCTGATTTATAAAGGCAAGCATACCAAATGCCTTCTTCACCACCCTATCCACATGAGATTCCACCTTCAGGGAACAATGCACAGTTATTCCCAGATCCCTCTGTTCCACTGCATTCCTCAATTCCCTACCATTTACCCTGTACGTCCTATTTTGATTTGTCCTACCAAAATGCAGCACCTAATGCCTCCAGCAGTCACGTCCCAAGGTGTGGATACCAACTGAGGAACGCACTGTATTCTGGTGCGGCCATTGCCAAGGCTCTGTGAGAAAGGGCACAGTATAAAGTTCTCATGCCTGTGGACAGTGAGGAGCTGGGTCCCTGTGTGATAACCTCGCAAACATTTTGCTGACAAAATGCCTGGGGCTGAGATGTTGATGCACGTTAACTATTGCAGCAAATACAATAACCTTGTCGGTACAGAGAATGAGGCCAATCGAATGCCCTGCACTAGATTGAAGATACGCGCAAAATGCTGGAGTAACTCAGCGGGACAGGCAGCATCTCTGTAGAGAAGGAATGGGTGACGTTTTGGGTCGAGACCCTTCTTCAGGTCCCTATACTAGATTGTTGTGTATTTCATCAGTAAAATATAAATTGGGGATGAAATAACAATGCCAGCCTTTCTTCAAATCATAATGCCATTTGGTAATGGTGCCTAAATTGCAGAACATGAGAATCATGAGTGTTCAAATTTCTCAAATCAAAATTTTGATGAACTTGGCAATCTGATTACTTTACTTAATTGGGCTCTATCGTGTAACAAGGCAAGAGCACAGTTACAATTTAGCAGCATCAAAACACATTGTGTGTTGCTTGACAAAACCATCCCATCTAACCACATTTGAGCAGCACACTGTGAGATGTTTTACAGATTTTAAGAACAGATATCATGATAAGAGTTGATTGCAAAAAAAAAGCTACGGAATCTAGAACATTTGAAATAAAAACTAAAACGTTGATTAGATAGCATATGTGGATGGAGACACAGTCATACAATCATAGAGTCATACAGTTTCAGCCCAACTTGCCCACACCGGCCAACAATGTCCCAGCTACACTCGTCCCACCTGCCCACGTTTGGCCCATATCCCTGCAAACCTGTCCTATCCGTGTACCTGTCTAACTGTTTCTTAAACCAGCCTCAACTACCTCCTCTAGCAGTCGTTCCATACACCCACCACCCTTTGTGTAAAAAGGTTACCCCCCCAGATTCCTATTAAATCTTTTCCCTTCACTATTAAAACTGTCCACTGGTCCTCAATTCACCTACTCTGGGCAAGAGACTCTGTGCATCTACCCAATCTATTCCTCTCATGATTTTATACACCTCTATCAGATCCCACCTCATCCTCCTGCGCTCCAAGGAATAAAGACCCAGCCTACTGAGCGGCACGGTGGCGCAGCGGTAGAGTTGCTGCCTTACAGCGAATGCAGCGCCGGAGACTCAGGTTCGATCCTGACTAAGGGCGCCGTCTGTACGGAGTTTGCACGTTCTCCCCGTGACCTGCGTGGGTTTTCTCCGAGATCTTCGGTTTCCTCCCACACTCCAAAGACGTACAGGTATGTAGGTTAATTGGCTAGGCAAATGTAAAAAAAATTGTCCCTAGTGTGTGTAGGTTAGTGTTAATGTGTGGGGATCGCGGGCGGCGCGGCCCCGGTGGGCCGAAGGGCCTGTTTCCGCGCTGTATGTCTAAATCTAAAATCTAAAATCTAAAATCTAAAAATCTAAAATCTACTCAACCTCTCCCTATAGCCCTGACCTTCAAGTCCCGGCAACATCCTGGTAAACCTTCTCTGCACTCTTTCCAGCTTGACAACATCTTTCATTTAACATGGTGCCCTGAACTGAAAGCAATAGTGTTAACATTTCAGGCCCAAAACTCTTAGTCAAAAGAAGGGTCTCTGACTTAAAACTCTGTTTCTCTTTCCACAGATGGAAAGACCTGTTGCATTTCCTTCCTTTTCTGTAATTATTTTGCATGAAGTTCCTGTTCTTTGTGGATATTTGTCAAAACAGCAGTACAATATGTTTAAGGTGAGGGGAGAAAGATGTTGTAGGAATCTGAGGGATAACGTTTTCATACAAAGGGTGGTGGCTGTATAGAACAAGCTGCCAGAGGAGGTAGTTGAGGCAGTGACTATCCCAACGTTTAAGAAACAGATAGACAGGTACATGGATCGGTTAGGTTTAGAGGGAGATGTGCCAAATGTGGGCAGGTGGGAGTAGTGTAGATGGGACATGTTGGTCGGTGTGGGCAAGTTGGGCCTGTTTCCACGCTGTATGACCCTACGACTCTATAAACCCTTGCAATATCAGACCTCTGAATACAGGTGATCCTCAACTCATGATGGGGTTATGTTCCGAGAAACCTATCGCAAACCGAAAATATCGTACGTCGAAATGCATTTACTACACGTGATCACGTGGCCATAAGCGAGCTGCTGCTCGCCACAGGTCGCTGCCATTTGCACCATCGCAAAGTCAAAATATGGTAAGTGGGGCATCATAAGTCCAGGGGGGGTGGGGGGGGGCACCGGCAGTTGACCGAGGTTCCCGTTGCACCCGCTCCTTCCACTTCCCCCAGTAGGTGGCGCTAGGTGGCGGCAGCTTCCGGTTGCCGGAGTGGAGAGAGGGGGCAGCGTGAAGGCAGGCGGAGTGAGTACCGGGCCGGTCTCCCACCCACCGTGTGTGGGGCTGGGGGTCCGTGGCTTGCCAGCCTGTGGATTCCCACTCATTTAACCCACATTGGCGCTGTGTCGCCTCCCTCCCGGCCTTGTGTTAAACTTTACCCCTCCCCCTTGGTTTTAGCGGACAACTGGCAATAGCAGATTCCATCCTCACCCCCCCCCCCCTTGTTGTCGGTTATTAGTTTAGTTTAGAGGTACAGCGCGGAAACAAGCCCTTCGGCCCACCAAGTCCGCGCCGACCAGCGATCCCCGCACATTAGCACTATCCTATACACACTAGGGTCCATGTACACTTATACCAAGCCAATTTACCTACATACCTGTACGTCTTTGGAGTGTGGGAGGAAACTGAAGATCTCGGAGAAAACCATGTGGTCATGAAAAGAATGTACAAACTCCATACAGACAGCACCCGTAGCCGGGATCGAAACCGGGTCTCTGGCGCTGCAAGTGCTGTAAGGCAACAACTCTAGCGCTGCGCCACCCTGCCGCCCAAAATTGCGAGAGTTTACTGTACATTGCCCGGATCTGACTCATGCTGAATGCACTGTAGTTCCTGGAGAAACCTCCGTTGAATTCACTGCAATATCAACATCATATGTTTCTTCCAGTTCATCAAATAGCCCATCGCTTCTCCCAGCTCCACTCCACTGATCCTAACAGCAGCAGCATCATTCCATGGCAATGATCTGTCGTTAGTAAAGGCAGCAGATGGATTCTTTCATGGGAAGACCATGCTATCTCCGTCCCTCTCACGTGGCTAATCGTGCGGTTATGAAGCTGATCAAGCATGGCTCATTGCTCGGCTGGGCTGCTATGCCTACTGACCCTCTTTGGAAACTGAGAAGTGAAGCTGAAATGCTAACATTTGGAAAAGGTAGAGCTCTAGACAAATAATGTGAAGAGGTAGGAAGAAATAACCTCGACCAGAGCAAGTTCCAAATATTGTACGTACAATGACAGATCGGAAGGGAATTTTATGCTTAAAAAGAGAGTCTGCAGAAGGGTCCTGACCTGAAACTATCTCTTCTCTGATATTACCTGTTCCACTGAACTCCTCCAGCATTTTTGTGTTTTGCTCAAGAATATACCTTAATTTGTTTGCTGGTACCTTTAGTTTACAAATTAGCCTACGTTAAACACGTTATGTTCAAATAGGATTTTTTTTTTTTTTTGCAAACACGCACTTCCACACATAAATCTTAACTAAACAGCAGAATTGTAACGATAATTTCCATCGTCTTGATATCCATTTTCCAATCCAAGCTTTAGAACATGTAACCTAGAACAGACCCTTCGGCCCTTCAGCACAGGAGCAGGCCCTTCGGCCCACAATGTCCCAGCCAAACACGATGCCACGTTAAACTAATCTCCTCTGCCTGCACGTGATCCATACACCTCCAACCCTACATATTCATGTACCTCTCCAAAGGCCTCTTCAATGCCTCTACTGTACCTGACTCCACCACCAACCTTGGCAACGCGTTCCAGGCACCTCTGTTTAAAAAAATTGCCCTGCTCTTTTCCATGAGGTTGAATAATTGACCTGTACATTTGTAGCAGCATGTTCAAGGACTCATTTACTTATTGAGAACACATCAGTGTTTTTAGCTGCCATTAGACTCTTGACATCCTTCTAACTATAGAAAATGAAGGTGTGAGCAATTGTCTCCAATAAGCCCCTTGGTTGTGAATCTAGATTCAACCAAGAAATGCTTTTGCCCCCAAGTCCTTGTGATGATTTATAACAATTATTAAGCATCGTAACACATACACTTTATTGGATCCATGCTGTGGGTTATTCCCAGAAGAGAATGCTCGTTGTTCTTGTTCATTGCTAGTTCTCGAGTGATGCCATGACATCTACCCTATGGTGTTGTAATGTGTACGGCTTAGGCTTAGTAAATGAATCTAGGCCCGATCTTCCTTCTCCGCAGATGACAAAGATGTGGAGATTCTGATGCTGTAGGGCAGCACAGGGACCTCACGGCACCAGAGACGGGGTTAGATGCTAGCCTCGGGTGCCATAAGTGTGGAGTTTGCACTTTTACCCTGTGAATGTAAGCGGCGGCACGGTAGTGCAGCGGTAGAGTTGCTGTTTTACAACGAATGCAGCGCTGGAGACTCAGGTTCGATCCTGACTATGGGTGCTGCACTGTAAGGAGTTTGTACGTTCTCCCCGTGACCTGCGTGAGTTTTCTCCGAGATCTTCGGTTTCCTCTCACACTCCAAAGACGTACAGGTATATAGGTTAATTGACTGGGTAAATGTAAAAAATTGTCCCTAGTGGGTGTAGGATAGTGTTAATGTGCGGGGATCGCTAGGCGGCGCGGACTTGGTGGGCCGAAAAGGCCTGTTTCCGCGCTGTATATATATGATATGATATGATATGATAATGTGTTAATTTTGTCCGGGTGCTCCGGTTTCCATCCACATCCCAAAGACGTGCAGGTTTATAGGTTAATTGGTTTCCGTAAGTTATCCCTGATGTGTGGGATAACGCTAGTGTACAGGTGATCAATAGACAATAGACAATAGGTGCAGGAGGAGGCCATTCGGCCCTTCGAGCCAGCACCGCCATTCAATGTGATCATGGCTGATCATTCTCAATCAGTACCCCGTTCCTGCCTCCTCCCCATAGCCCCTGACCTTAAGAGCTCTATCCAGCTCTCTCTTGAATGCATTCAGAGAATTGGCCTCCACTGCCTTCTGAGGCAGAGAATTGCACAGATTCACAACTCTCTGACTGAAAAAGTTTTTCCTCATCTCAGTTCTAAATGGCCTACCCTTTATTCTTAAACTGTGGCCCCTTGTTCTGGACTCCCCCAACATTGGAACATGTTTCCTGCCTCTAACGTGTCCAACCCCTTAATAATCTTATACGTTTCGATAAGATCTTGGTGAGATCACTGGTCAGTGCAGACTCAGTGGGCCGAAGGTCTTGTTTCCATGCAGTATCTCTAAACGAAACAAAAAAACGAAACTAATCTCAAGCAACAAACAGCAAATCGAAAGAGTCACGCCACTCAATGGTGTGAAAAATAGGTGTGTTCTTAGTTTGATGAAGACCAGCAAACAGTATGGTTTTACTCCAGCATTTTGTGAATAAATACCTTCGATTTGTACCAGCATCTGCAGTTATTTTCTTTCACCAGGAAAAGTACAGTCATTGAGTGGCACTTTCTAAACCAGTGTTAATATAAGTATGGAGATCCCAGGAAATGCAGATGCTGGTTAACAAGAAAAAAAACACAAAGTGCTAGAGTAATTCAATGGGTCAGCCAGCATCTCTGTCAGACATGGATAGGTGACATTTCGAGTCAGGTCCCTTCTTCAGACGATCCCACCCCAAAATATCACGAGAGTCAATAGTCAAGAGTGGTCTATTGTCATATGTCCCAGATGGAACAATGACATTCGTACTTGCAGCAGCACAACAGAATATGTAAACATTGTATAAGAAAATAACTGCAGATGCTGGTACAAATCGAAGGTATTTATTCACAAAATGCTGGAGTAACTCAGCAGGTCAGGCAGCATCACGGGAGAGAAGGAATGGGTGACGTTTCGGGTCGAGACCCTTCTTCAGACTGAACATTGTACTCTGTAAACAATATGATAAATGAGGAAAAAAATCAGTGTGCGTTTATACGCACACATGCATACGTACACATAAAACACAAACAAACAAAAATAGTGCAATAACAACAAGAATAGTCCATGTAGTTCAGAGCTGATTTGGAGGTTGTAGTGTTTAATAGCCTGTTTTCAGGCTCGTGTACCTTCTTCCCGATGGCAGTGGTGAGATGAGAGCGTGGTCAGGGTGGTGTGGGTCAGTGAGAGTGTGGCCAGGGTGGTGTGGGTCAGTGAGAGTGTGGCCAGGGTGGTGTGGGTCAGTGAGAGTGTGGCCAGGGTGGTGTGGGTCAGTGAGAGTGTGGCCAGGGTGGTGTGGGTCAGTGAGAGTGTGGCCAGGGTGGTGTGGGTCAGTGAGAGTGTGGCCAGGGTGGTGTGGGTTCCTGATGATGCCGGCTGCCTTTTTGAGGCAGTGACTACGGTAAATCCCTTCGAGGATAAGGAGGTCAGAGCCAGTCATGGACTGGGCAGTGATCATGTCCACCAAATGCTGCCTGGCCCACTGACCTACTCCTGCACTGTGTGTCACTTTTCTTAACGTGACCATCAGATAAGAAATGCTCCATCTCCAGTTTTGATGCTGAATTATTTAAAAAGTCCTCCCGATTACTCATTTCAAAATATGGATCATAATGCAAAGAATTCTACAAAATCATACGGTTTAATTATTTAATCAAAGCAACGCGTTGACTTTAAGTTTAAAATAGAACATTTCGAAAGCAATTGTAACTTCTTGTCGCATAAGCCTGTGAAATTCCCTTAAAATAGGGTTCTCTTTAAAGTTTAATAAAGGAATAGTTGTATAAATCTTTTTTTTCAAAAAAATCCAATCAATTCTCACAGCAAGGTTCACTAAACAAGATACATAATGAGAATGAGTGCAGGAAGTGTCACGTTCAGAGACCGGTGCAGCAAGATGTAATTCCTCTTTGAAATACAAAAGCTAATTCAACCAAGAAAAGATGATATCGTTGGAAAATTAAAATCCAGAGTTGTGCTTCCATATGGAACTGGAATGCCATTGCCTTCGAAAGACGGTGAACCGATGAAACAATTTGCGATGAAACCAGTTTAAATGTAGACGAGGAGATTTTTTCTCTCTCAATTTAATGCTGAAACCAGAGAGAGGACCTTGAACTACTAACCTGTTGTATTGCAAATATAAAAGCATCATTAAAGAAGGGAAGATGCAGATTCTCAAGGGTGGTGATTCTTGGCACTCAGGGGTAACACTCATTTTTGATGCAAGCAAGCAGAAACAATGAATAAAAACATTGTTACCATGAAATATGAAATACATTTAAATAGGTTGGCAATATCTCTTCGTCATTTGACATCAAGACAGTCCAGAATCACCTAGGCATAGAATTATACAGCACAGAAAGAAGCCCATGCAATAATTCAGAGTATTGTGTTCAGTTTTGGGCACTGGGTTGTAGGCAAGATGGTGTCAAGCTGGAAAGGGTGAAGAGAAGATTTACGAGGATGTTGCCAGGACTCGAGGGCCCGAGCTACAGGGAGAGGTTGAGCAGGCTAAGACTCTATTCCTTGGAGCACAGGACAATGAGGGGTGGTGTACAGAATCATGAAATAAATAGATCGGGTAAAAGCACAGTCTCTTGCCCAGAGTGGAGGAATTGAGAACCAGAGGACATAGGTTTAAGGTGAGGGGGGGAAAAGATTTAACAGGAACCTGATGGGTAACTTTTTTACGCCAAGGGTGGTGAATATATGGAACGTGCTGCAGGGGGAGGTAGTTGAGGCAGGTACTATCGCAACATTTAAGGAAAAAATAGACAGGTACGTGAATAGGATAGGTTTGGAAGGATATGGGCCAAATGCAGGCAGGTGGGACTAGTGTAGATGGGATATGTTGATAGGTGTGGGCAAGTTGTGTCGAAGGGCCTGTTTACTTGCGATAGTAATCCTAGTTATCGTTACATTTATATTTCTCCAATACACAGAAATTATTTCTAAACATTAAAAATAAATCCTTGTTCTTAACTTTCTGTTCATTCTTTCCGGCTATATTATAGTTTGACTGTGTAAGGAAAAAAACTGCAGATGTTGGTTTAAATCGAAGGTAGACACAAAATGCTGGAGTAACTCAATGGGTCAGGCAGCATCTTGGGAGAGAAGGAATGGGTGACGTTTTGCGTCAAGACAGTCTGAAGATGGGTCTCGACCCGAAACATCACCCATTCCTTCTCTCCTGAGATGCCCCCTGACCCGTTGAGTTACTCCAGCATTTTGTGTTTACCTTATAGTTTGACTGTGATTGTATTATCCTTGTGTCAGCCACTAACATGGATTTCCACTCCAGTGCTGAGGAAGTCCAACACTGCTGGAGGTACATTTTCCATATTCGATGTTAAACCTTCATCTTAAACATTAAACATCATCTAATCTTTTTCTCCAGTGATGCTGCCTGACTCATCGAGTTACTCCACCCTTTCAGTGAACTTAAAATAATCCACACCATTGCATCAAAGGATAATGGGAGAGTTATTCCTGATGCCTTGCTTAATATTTGTCATTCAACTGCCATGCCTTTGCAAAACACTGTGTTTCTATGTTCTACATTACAGGAAGGATTATGCTTCATGGAAGTTCATTGCCCAAAAAATCCCTTGTGATATCCTGAAAGAGATGTGCACCTCATATTTCGCTTGGGCAGCTAACAACCTGTGCAGTATAAACGCTAAGTTCTCCAATTTCACGTAACTCAATAGACAATAGGTGCAGGAGGAGGCCATTCGGCTCTTCGAGCCAGCACCGCCATTCAATGTGATCATGGCTGATCATTCTCAATCAGTACCCCGTTCCTGCCTTATCCCCATTCCCCTGACTCCGCTATCCTTAAGAGCTCTATATAGCTCTCTCTTGAATGCATTCAGAGAAGTGGCCTCCACTGCCTTCTGAGGCAGAGAATTCCACAGATTCACAACTCTCTGACTGAAAAAGTTTTTCCTCATCTCCGTTCTAAATGGCCTACCCCTTATTCTTAAACTGTGGCCCCTTGCTCTGGACTCCCCCAACATTGGGAACATGTTTCCTGCCTCTAACGTGTCCAACCCCTTAATAATCTTATACGTTTCGATAAGATCTCCTCTCATCCTCTCACTCCTGCATTCTCTTCCCTTCCCCCCCCCTCCACTCCCCCCCCTCCACACCCCCTACCCCAATCCCTCACCCTAGTCATTCTACCAGTTCCATTGTTTGCATCCTTGCATTCCTCTTGTTATCACATCTTCCCCAGCCAACAATGGGCCTTTATGGGTTCCACGCTTCCTGAGGTCATCTGTTGCCGGCCCTGCCTTTTTCATAAGGTCATAAGTGATAGGAGCAGAATGAGGCCATTCGGCCCATCCAGTCTACTTCGCCATTCAATCATGGCTGATCTATCTCTCCCTCCTAACCCCATTCTCCTGCCTTCTCCCCACAACCTCCAACACATGTATTCATTACGAATCTATCTATCTCTGCCCTAAAAATATCCATTGACGGCCTCCACAGATTCACCGCCCTCTGACAAAGTAAATTTCTCCTCATCTCCTTCCTAAAAGAACGTCCTTTAATTCTGAGGCTGTGACCTCTGGTCCTAGACTCTCCCACCAGTGGAAACATCCTCTCCACATCCACCCTATCCACTTTGTTCTGGCCTTTTCTCACCTCCAGTTTATTTTTCCCTCAGCACCACCCTCCCCCACCTCTACTTTGTGAAGAAGGGTTCCGACCCAAATATCATCTATTCTTTTTCTCCACAGATGCTGCCTGACTCACCGAGTTACTCCGCCATTTTGTGAATATCTTCGGTATTAACCAGCATCTGCATTTCCTCCCAACACACACTAAGTATTTATTTCACAAAATGCTGGAGTAACTCAGCGGGTCAGGCAGCATCTCAGGAGAGAAGGAATGGGTGACGTTTCGGGTTGAGACTGTATTTGCTGTTTTTCTTCATTGTTTTCTTTGTCCTCCATATCTATTCTCAGGAAAGATTCAAATGTATCATACAATCGACAAGAGTACAAATTAGGAGTGACTCCTTCCCAATATTGCACACAAATTCAAAAGTAGTAAGGACACATACAGGTTTTGTAGGTTAATTGACTGTAATTGTATTGCTGTAAAATTGTCCCTAGTGTGTGCAGGAGAGTGTTCGTGTGTGGGGTTCGCTGGACGCAGTGGGCCGAAGGGCCTGTTTCTACGCTGTATCTCTAAACTAAACTAAAAGAGGGAACTAAATTGTAAGTATGTCATCGTACTGGTCAAAACTTTCATAAGACATCACCCTGCAATTAAAACAATTGTTGACTTAACCGAGAATTGAAGACCGACGAAAGGGAGATATGTGTCACTTCGTCCCAATCGAAATGGGATATTAATTCAGTAGATTGCAAGTCCACCATGTGAAACAAGCAGCTTCAGAGAATGTTTTTTTTCCCATAAGTCTACGAAACATGCTGTTCTGTCCAATTTATTATGCAAGGAGCGACAAAGCAAAAACTCTCTCCATTTGTTGCTTTCTAATGGAAATCAATGTTCTGGAAACAATCACATGCTTATAGACAATAGACAATAGGTGCAGGAGGAGGCCATTCAGCCCTTCGAGCCATTCAATGTGATCATGGCTGATCAATCTCAATCAGTACCCCGTTCCTGCCTTCTCCCCATACCCCCTGACTCCGCTATCCTTAAGAGCTCTATCTAGCTCTCTCTTGAATGCATTCAGAGAATTGGCCTCCACTGCCTTCTGAGGCAGAGAATTCCACAGATTCACAACTCTCTGACTTAAAAAGTTTTTCCTCATCTCCGTTCTAAATGCCCGACCCCTTATTCTTAAACTGTGGCCCCTTGTTCTGGACCCCCCCCCCCCCCCACACATATTGGGAACATGTTTCCTGCCTCTAACGTGTCCAACCTCTCAATAATCTTATACGTTTCGATAAATCCCCTCTCATCCTTCTAAATTCCAGTGTATACAAGCCTAGTCGCTCCAGTCTTTCAACATATGACAGTCCCGCCATTCCGGGAATTAACCTAGTAAATCTACGCTGCACGCACTCAACAGCAAGAATATCCTTCCTCAAATTTGGAGACCAAAACTGCACACAGTACTCCAGGTGCGGTCTCACCAGGGCCATGTTCCTGGATTTTTGGTGCCCATCCCACTAATGGGATGGGCAGTTGGTGTGGAAGAGCCATTGTGCCACAATGAGACCATTGGGACTGCACAGGTAAGGCAGTGTCAAGCCCAATGCTCGTCTCCCTCAGGGTAGACTCACAATTATCTCCAACACTGCATGTTGCAGAGTCTAAACCCAAGCCTGCAAGAATAAAGGCTTCACACCAGCGGCAAGGGGAATGCAATTTTTAATGCATCTTTAATGGTATATTTGTGAAATTATAATCAACAGCAAGATAATCCACATCTTTCCTGACAGTTTTACATTTCCATTCTGCTGAAGCATTGAACATTTTACATTTAATTAGTCACATAATGAACACGGAACAGCATAAAAATGTAGGCAGTGACCTAATTACATCAGCCTTTTAAAAACACATTTAATTAATGTACTCCCATTAGTTATGCATTACCAAACTAATTGCAAATACTGTAGTGCTGGGCTGGTGATGACTGGAACAGCTGCTGATACAGTTGTGAGGAGCAGACAAACCATGAGCAGTCTTTACTCTCCTGGGAATCGAGGGTCACGTACCCACTTGTCACTTCTGTATCATCATGGACAATATTGCTTCAGACAGACACAAAGTGCTGGAGTAACTCAGCAGGACAGGCAGCATCCCTGGAGAACATGGATAGGTGACATTTCGGGTCAGGACCCTTCTTCAGACTGACTGAATCTCCAGACTGACTGAGTCAGTCTGAAGAAGGGTCCCGACCCAAAACGACACCTATCCACTATCTCCAGAGCTGCTGCCTGACCGACTGTGTCACTCCAGCACTTTGTGTCCCTTAGTGAATTAACCATCACCTGCAGTTCTTTGTTTCAACTACATACAGTGATAATACCTTCCGCATGGTAGGCTGCTCTGGAAGGTTAGATCGCATGGGATCCAAGAAGAGATAGCTGAATGGATAGAAAATTGGCTCCATGGAAGGAAGCAGAGAGTGATGGTGGAAGGTTGCTTCTCGGACTGGAGGCCTGTGACTAGTGGTGTGCCTCAGGGTTCGGTGCTGGGCCCGTTACTGTTTGTCATCTACATCAATGATTTGGATGGGAACATGCAGGGCGAGATTAGCAAGTTTGCTGATGATACAAAAGTTATTGCAGATAATGAAGATGGTTGTGAATGATTGCAGCAGGATCTGGATCGATTGGCCAGATGGGCGGAGGAATGGTTGATGGAATTTAATACAGAGAAGTGTGAGGTGTTGCATTTTGGGACGTCAATAGACAATAGACAATAGACAATAGGTGCAGGAGTAGGCCATTCAGCCCTTCGAGCCAGCACCGCCTTTCAATGCGATCATGGCTGATCACTCTCAATCAGTACCCCGTTCCTGCCTTCTCCCCATACCCCCTCACTCCGCTATCCTTAAGAGCTCTATCCAGCTCTCTCTTGAAAGCATCCAACGAACTGGCCTCCACTGCCTTCTGAGGCAGAGAATTCCACACCTTCACCACTCTCTGACTGAAAAAGTTCTTCCTCATCTCCGTTCTAAATGGCCTACCCCTTATTCTTAAACTGTGGCCCCTTGTTCTGGACTCCCCCAACGTTGGGAACATGTTTCCTGCCTCTAATGTGTCCAATCCCCTAATTATCTTATATGTTTCAATAAGATCCCCCCTCATCCTTCTAAATTCCAGTGTATACAAGCCCAATCGCTCCAGCCTTTCAACATATGACAGTCCCGCCATTCCGGGAATTAACCTAGTGAACCTACGCTGCACGCCCTCCATAGCAAGAATATCCTTCCTCAAATTTGGAGACCAAAACTGCACACAGTTCTCCAGGTGCAGTCTCACTAGGGCCCGGTACAACTGTAGAAGGACCTCTTTGCTCCTATACTCAACTCCTCTTGTTATGAAGGCCAACATTCCATTGGCTTTCTTCACTGCCTGCTGTACCTGCATGCTTCCTTTCATTGACTGATGCACTAGGACACCCAGATCTCGTTGAACTCCCCCTCCTCCTAACTTGACACCATTCAGATAATAATCTGCCTTTCTATTCTTACTTCCAAAGTGAATAACCTCACACTTATCTACATTAAACTGCATCTGCCATGTATCCGCCCACTCACACAACCTGTCCAAGTCACCCTGCAGCCTTATTGCATCTTCCTCACAATTCACACTACCCCCCAGCTTAGTATCATCTGCAAATTTCGAACAAGGACAAGATCTACACAGTAAAGGGTCGGCCTCTGGGGTGTGTTGTAGAGCAGAGGGATCTAGGAGTACAGGTGTATTGTGAAAGTCGCCTAGACTTATCTAAGAAATAATTCAAAAAACACAAGACTCAGTTAAAACCTTTTACTTTTACACCAAGGTGGGAGAAGACACAGAGACCTGAGTGCACTGTTGTTCACTCAAGCAACTGCTTCTGTCCTCTCAAAGAATACCCCGAATACAGGCAATATTTATACAGCTCAAAGCAGCACAAAAAACACATCCGGTAATTTTCCACAGTTCAGTAATTTTCCACAGTTACTTGACATCATCTAGTCTTGCCCAGAGTAGGGGAATCGAGCACCAGAGGACATAGGTGAAGGGGAAAAGATTTAATAGGAATCTGAGGGGTAACTTTTTCACACAAAGGGTGGTGGGTGTATGAAACAAGCTGCCAGAGGAGGTAGTTGAGGCTGGGACTATCCCAACATTTATGAAACAGTTAGACAAATACATGGATAGGATGGGTTTGGAGGGATATGGACTAAGCAATGGGCCCAGTTGGCAAGTTGGGCCGAAGGGCCTGTTTCCATATTGTATCACTCCATGACTATGACTCTATGACTCTTAGATGGACACAAAATGCTGGAGTAACTCAGCGGGTCAGGCAGCGCATCTGGAGAAAATGGGTTGGTGATGTTTTGGGTTGAGACCCTTCTTCAGAATCACTGAAGGGCCTGAAAAAAGGATCTCAACCCAAAATGTCATCAATTCCTTCTCTCCAGAGATGCTGCCTGACCCGCTGAGTTACTCCTGCATTTTGTGTCTACCTTTGGTGTAAACCAGCATCTGCAGATACTTCCTACAACGATAAAACCTTACGTGGTTACGGCAGGCAATCAGCCATAATGGACACCATTCCGCTCCACTGTGCTCCATTATAATGAGGGCTTACTGTAGAGCAAGTTTTGTAAACCATCAGCGTGGCAATTGACACTTTCCACATAATGCCCGAGGACAATCCCCATCTTCAAATCTAAGTTATTTTCAGAGATCATAAGCCATAAGTGAAGCAGTTGAGACAACCTTGCTGAATTCAATTAAAAATAAATCTCTGGGTAAACCATGACTAGATTGACATCCTGCTCAGACTATTGTCAACACTGTCTTGTTTTGCAAACCAGCATTTACAGTTCCTTGTTTCTACTTAGTTCTTACAGTTATCCTTCCGTATTCCATATTTATCTTTTCCTTTTTACATAATTGGTATAATTAGTTGACCAGGATCCCTTGTTTCCTGCACAGAATACAAAGTACTGGAGTGACCCAACAGGTCAGGGATTGTCTTTTGATGCCATGGGCAAGGCTTGGGCTATTGATTACAGGAGCTCCTCAACTTACGATGGGGTCGCGTTCCGCAAAACCCATTGGAAATCGAGAATATCGTATGTTAAAATGCATTGAATACACGCGATCAGGTGGCGGGAAGAGAACAGCGGGTCGCTACGGGTCACGGCCGTTTGTGCCATCGCAACATCGAAATATCGCAAGTCATAGCATCGATCGTAAGGTGGAGAGCACCAGTAATTGACGCTTTATAGTCACAGGTACTTGGTACAGTGAGATTCTTTGTTTGCGTACAGTACAGGTACGTAAGAGTAAAGCACGCCGACAAAGTTACAAACGTGTTCAACTTAGTCCCGTTCCCTACTCATCACCCCCCCACCCCAACGTCAGCCCCTCAATGTTCTCCACCCCACATCCTCCGCCGACCGCCAGCTCTCGCACAGGCAATGGCTCTCCAACGGCCCTCCACTCTCACCAACGTCCCTCTCGCTCGACGACGTCCCTCTCAGACCCTTCATCGGAGTGGTGGAGGGGGAGGGGAAGCTGAATGAAAGGTGGAAGGAGGGGAAATCCTCCTGGCGGAAGCGATAGGTGGATACTGGTGAGGAGGCTTCAACTGGCGGATGGATGACAGAGGCTAGATATGAAAAGGAGACAGAAGAGGCCGAAGGAAGAAGAATGTGACCAGGAGACAAAGGGGGTGTTGATAACGAGAGAAGGTGGACACAAAATGCTGGAGTAACTCAGCGGATCAGGCAATATCTCGGGAGAGAAGGAATGGGTAACGTTTCGGGTCGAGGCCCTTCTTCAGACTGATTCTGCTGTCTGTCCCGCTGAGTTACTCCAGCATTTTGTGTCCACCTTCGATTTAAACCAGATCTGCAGTTTTATTTCCTTCTTGATAAAGAGAGACGAGGTTTGAAAAAACAGTGAAATGTAAAGCCAAAAGGAGAGATATAGTCAGAAGGAGTGGGTGGTGGGGGAGGGGAAGGGGGGGGGTTGAAGGGAGGAAAAGGGGTGGGATAGTGGGAGAATGGGTCCGCATAAGAGTCGGGACAAAGGAGCTACATCAGGCATGAATGAATGGTGGAGTAATCTTGATGGGCCGAATGGCCTAATTCTGCTCCTAGAACTTTAGAACTTGCATTTCCTTGTGTCTACATCTTTAGTCTAGTTTAGAGGTACCGTGCGTAAACAGGCCCTTCGGCCCACTGAGTCCTCACAAACCAGTGGTCACCGTACAGACACATTGGGAAAAAAACGCATAAGTTTTCTCCAGGTGCATACAGGTTTGTAGGTTAATTGGCCGATAAAAATTGTAAATAGTCCCTCGTGTGTCGGGGATCGCTGGTCGGCGTGGACTCGGTGGGCCGAAAGGGCCTGTTTCTCCGCTGTATCTCTAAACTAAACTAAAATAAAGTGAATCAGGGGGTTCACATCTAATTCAGTAAGGAATGCACAACAGCATGCTGGAAGCTGCAGCATTAACTTGGAAATACGAAGAAACTCCATGAAGCTGCAACATGGACCCACTACAGTTCGCTTACCATCCGAACAGGTCCACAGATGATGCGGTCTCCCAGGTTCTGCACACTGCTCTCTCTCATCTAGACAGCCAGGGGGGCTATGTGAGGATGCTGTTCATTGACTTTAGTTCAGCATTCAACACAATAGTCCCCAGCAGACTGGTTGAGAAGCTGCTGGAACTGGGGCTTAGCACCCCTCTGTGTGCCTGGGTCCTGGACTTTCTGACCGCCAGGCCCCAAGTGGTCAGGATGGGGGAACACACATCTAGCTCCCTCACCCTGAACATAGGATCCCCCCAGGGTTGCGTCCTTAGCCCC
Organism: Rhinoraja longicauda; assembly: GCF_053455715.1. Taxonomy (NCBI): domain Eukaryota; kingdom Metazoa; phylum Chordata; class Chondrichthyes; order Rajiformes; family Arhynchobatidae; genus Rhinoraja; species Rhinoraja longicauda. The sequence goes on from NC_135979.1 coordinate 28,950,412, forward strand.
CTACTGTACTCCCTGTACACACATGACTGTGGGGCCAGGTTCAGCTCAAACCCCATCATCAAGTTTGCTGATGACACTGTGGTGGTGGGCCGGATCTCCGACAACGATGAGAAGGCCTACCGGGAGGAGGTGGCTGATCTGGCACTCTGGTGTCAGGACAATAGCCTCCTCTTGAATGTCACTAAAACAAAGGAGCTGATTGTGGACTTTAGAAGGGCTAAACATCCAAGGACGTACACGCCACTGGAGATAAATGGGTCTACTGTGGATAGGGTGAGCAGTTTTAAATACTTGGGAGTCCACATCACAGAGGATCTGACATGGGCAACGCACATTGCCGCACTGGTGGGTAAGGCAAAGCAGCGCCTTTACCACCTTAGACAGCTGAGGAAATTCAGAGTGTCTCTCAGGATCCTTCATTGCTTCTACTCTGGGGCTGTAGAGAGCATCCTGTCCGGCAACATTACAGTCTGGTTTGGGAACAGCTCTGCCCAGGACAGGATGGCCCTGCAGAGAGTAGTGCGTTCGGCAGAACGCACCATGGGAACTACACTCGTCCCCCTGCAGGACCTATACATCAGGAGGTGCAGATCCAGAGCAAGTAAGATTATGAGGGACCCCTGCCACCCCAGTAACGGACTGTTCCAGCTGCTACGGTCAGGCAAACGCCTCCGCTGTCACGCTGTGAAAACGGAGAGGATGAGACGGAGTTTCTTCCCACAGGCCATCAGGACTGTTAACTTTTATAACTCCAGGGACTAAATTTTGTCTACACTATCGTAACTTTATTAACTTTATTTATATGCTGTAACTGTAATTCTTTTTTTGTGTACAATCGGCAGGCATTGCCACTTTCATTTCACTGCACATCGTGTATGTGTATGTGACAAATAAACTTGACTTGACTTGACTTGACTTGAGAACTACATGTACGCTAAATATCAAAACTGCATTGCTGGATGCAATAATCCAACAGATCTGACTCGTCCTCTCTTGTCCTGTCATGAATGATGATGGAACATGGAACATAGTACAGCACAGGAACGGGCCCTGCAGACCACAATGCCTGTGCTGAACATGATGGCAAGATCAATTAATCTGCACATGTTCTTTATCCTTCCATTCTCTGCATATCCATGTGCCTATTTAAAATCTCTTAAAACCCACTCTTGTATCTGCCTCCTCCACCATCCCTGGCACCATGTTCTAGGGAACCCATCACCTTCTGAGGATCCACAAACCTGTCATAATTGATGGGATGGTGGTGGAGAGAGTCCAGAACGTCACGATCCTGGGCGTGAACATGGCTGAAGATCTGTCCTGGACCCAGCACATATATCATAATCATAATCATCATAATCATCATCATCATAATCATCATCATCATCATAATCATACTTTATTGGCCAAGTATGTTTTGCAACATACGAGGAATTTCATTTGCCATACAGTCATAACGATAAAAAGCAACAGGACACACAAGATACATTTTAACATGAACATCCCCCACAGTGACTCCTCTACATTCCTCACTGCGATGGAAGGCGAAAAAAAGTTCAATCTCTTCTCTTCTTTGTCCTCCAGCGGTCGGGGGCCTCTAACCTTCGTTGACGGGACGACCTTACTTCCGTAGCCGGCCATCGGTCGGGCCTTCTTCATCTGGGCGATCAAGCTCCTGCATCGGGGGGAATCTCAACTCCCATGCAATAATAAAGAAAGCCCATCCACGCCTCCACTTCCTTCAAAGATTGAAGAGGTTAGGTACGTCGATGAATACTCTCTTGATTTACAGCTCTTATGATAGAGAGGACATTGACCATCACGGCCTGGTCCACTAACTCAAACACCCAAGAACAAAGGTTATTGCAAAAAGTGGTGGACCATCATGGGTTCTGACCCCCCACCATCGAAGGGATCTATAGGAGGCGCTGCCTCAAATTAATTCAATTCACAAATGCTGCCTGACCCGCTGGGTTAGTTTAGTTTAGTTTATTGTGATGTGCACTGAGGTACAGTGAAAAGCTTTTTTGTTGCATGCTATCCAGTCAATGGAAAGACTGTATATGATTACATCAAGCCGTCCACAGTGTACAGACACGTGATGAAGGGAATATTGTTCAGTGCAGGATAAAGTCCAGTAAAGTCTGATTAAAGGTTCTTCGATGAGCAGGGTTGCCAATTAGCCGGGCTTAGCGAGGTCCCGTATTAGCCTGGATACCCCTATATTGGGCTAAATTGGTTTGTCCCGTACGGGACCTCCCTTGTCCCGTATTGGGCCATGGGGCCGCTGTAGGCCCTGATGCTGTATGCCCGGACACTTTAGACCCGGACGCTGTAGGCCCGGACGTTGTAGGCCCAGACGTTGTAGGCCCGGGGCCTGCTGTAGGCTCGGACAGTGTACAGCCTAAGACAGTGTAGGCCCGGAGGCCCAGGCGCCGCCTAACGGAGGTTGCGTAGCAACCTGCCTCCCGGCCCAGGCGGCTGCAATTGGTGGCGCGGGAGCACGTGGCCGCTGGCTGGGTGAGGTCACGTGGGGCGCGGGGCGGTGATATCACCTTTTGTCCCTTATTTGGGAGTGAGAAAGTTGGCAACCCTACCGATGAGGCAGATGGCTATTGAAGCACTTTGTGTTAGTTCAGTTTATTCTCACAGTCAGCGCATGCTTGTGCAAGGTTAGCTTGTGCACCCATCCTGGCCTGTAGAGAATTAACTGCTGGCCATATAGTTGGCAACTGTTCTGCACTTGTACGGCTGTATTATGTGTTCCTGCCTTAACCAGGCAGCCATGCAGTGCATCCTAATAATTCTGTCAAGCAACTCAACAAATATTAGCAGTGGGCAATGGGGTTGTAGTTAGGTGGGGTCTACATTAAACAGCGGAACAGCATCCACCTTGTTCCAACCCCTGAGACACCTAGTTCTCAACATGAGGTTTCATTGTGGAAGCTCGCTATGTTGGTAGATCTCATAAGAACAATGGCATTTAGCATTTTTAAACTATATATACATATTTAGTGTCCCTGGAGCGGACACCTTTAATGTGACCGATGGAGGCAACATGATAAATGATTCCCCGAATCAAGCTCAAGGCAGAGAAACTCACATGATCTGCCCTCCTGACAAACAGTTAATCCCTTCCACGTAAAATGCAGATACTATAGTTTAGTTTAGTTTAGAGATTCAGCACAGAAACTTCAGCCCCCGCTTCCGTGCTGACCAGCGATCCTCGCGCACTAACACTACCCTATACACACGAGGGACAATTTACTATTTTACCAAGCCAAATAACCTACAAACCTGCACGTCTTTGGAGTGTGGGAGTAAACCTGAACACCCGGAGAAAACCCACACAGTCACGGGGAGAACGTACCAACTCCGTACAGACAAGCACTCATGGACAGGGTCGTACCGGGGTCTCTGGCGTTGTAAGGTAGCAACTCTACCGCCGCGCCACCGTGCCGCCCCAATTCATCGACTTCATTTTTTTTAAATTCACTGAAAATGCCGAAACTAGCCCTGAAAGCTTCCACTGTCATGTTGCCAATAATGATCAGTTGTTTCTGTAAAGGAAGAGGAGTGCTAAAGTGAACAATCTGCCGTGCCAGCGAACAATTTCTATGCCAGAATTTATTACAATGTCGAATTCGGTAGCATTCAATTTTATAAAACCATTGGTTGCAACCTTTCAGTGGACCTCACTTGATTATTTGATAAATACTTTTTTTCTGACCCGCGTACATTAACGACCTCTCAGAGAGAAGATGGTTTTCTCATCAGCAGTTTCCCGTCTCTCACTGGGAGATTGCAGTCCTACAACAGAGACAGTCCCGGCAGCTAAACTGATTATCCATGCATTGAGTTTACAGTTCTACTTCCCGACAGGAATGCAGAGCGCCCTGAAGCCTTGCGGAATACTAAATTGCGTCCTTTTGACCCACGAATCTTTGGCCGAGTGTGTCCATTATTTCAAAGTTGCATTTAATATTAATGCTACTCTGAAAGCAATCCCTTCTTGGTGGTTTCTCACAACAACACTGTCAATGCTGGTTGGCCGGGTGCAGGATCAAATTGCTCAAACCGGCATCGCCATTAATGATAGCACTCCATTGGAAAAGAACTGCTGATGGCGAGATTCTCCTAAAAACTAAGGGTACATTGGCAGATCAGTTTATACTCTGTGTAGAATGCGTAGCTTGACAGAAAAGCTCAATCAAATTGAGGCACGGTGGCATAACAATCGAGTTGCTGCCTTACAGCGCCAGAGACCTGGGTTCGATCCTGACTACGGGTGCTGTCTGTACGGAGTTTGTACGTTCTCCCCCTGACCTGCGTGGGTTTTCTCCGAGATCTTCGGTTTCCTCCCACACTCCAAAGACGTTCAGGTTTGTAGGTTAATTGGCTGGGTATAAATGTAAAATTATCTCTGGAGTGTGTAGGATAGCGTTAATGTGTTCAGATCGTTGGTCAGTGCGAGCTCAGTGAGCCGAAGGGCCTGTTTCCCTGCTGTACCTCAAAACTAAACTAAAGAAAATGCTGGAATAACTCAGCAGGTCCGGCAGCATCTCTGGAGAAAAGGAATAGGTGACGTTTTGGGTCGAGACCATTCTTCTCACTCAAACAATATATTATATATCTATTATAAATATCCATATGTGACTTTAAATAAACTGTGTGAAGTTAGCGGTGTGTACAAGTCCTCTTTTGTCCTTGATATTCCAAACCAGGGCGGTTCGAACAGCCGATATCGTATTTACCTCAAAAGAGACTGAAAAAATAATATTTGAACAAATTATATGATAATCAGTAAGAGAGTAAATACAGTCGTTACCTTGGGGGGCATGGTGACGTTTTGGGTCGAGACCCTTCTTCAGACTATGCTCCGGTTTCCAGCAACTGTGCACTTTCTACACTAGCCTGATTAGTTGTTCTCAATTCTACAAAAGATCAGTTCTCACTTCTAAGTGCGGCACGGTGGCGCAGCGGTATAGTTGCTGCCTTACAGCGAATGCAGCGCCGGAGACCCGGGTTCGATCCCGACTACGGTTGCTGTCTGTACGGAGTTTGTACGTTCTCCCCGTGACCTGCGTGGGTTTTCTCCGTGATCTTCGGTTTCCTCCCACACTCCAAAGACGTACAGGTTTGTAGGTTAATTAGCTTGGTATAAGTGTAAAATTGCCCCTCGTGTGTGCTGTATAGTGTTAGTGTGCGGGGATCGCTGATCGGTGCTGATCGGTAGGCTGAAGGGCCTGTTTCTGTGCTGTATCTATAAAGTAAACTAAAGTGAATCTTGTGCAAGGATGAGACGCTGAACATTTTCAGTGTTGATTCTGACGGCATTTCTTTCCATTACAATGATTGTTCCTTCTGACAAGCCATGAGTTCACCGAAGATTTACTGCAGGAACCATTAGCTCAACGATGGCAACCGAGGAATTCAAAGTAATTAAATTTTAAAATAAAATTAAAAATACATTTTGTCCCAGTAATGTAATGATGAAGCCATTGTGGTGTCATCGTAAGTCACCCGGCACACCAACAACCTTCAGGGAAACTAGATGTCCACTCCTTACCCAGGCTGCACTACATGTGGAGATGAGTGGTCGGGGCAGCTCGGTGGCACAGCAGTAGAGTTGATGGGCCGAGTGGCCTAATCCTGCTTCCAGAATTTATGAACTTATGAAAAGTGTACCATCTCTTAGCGGGAAATTGGAGGAGGAAGTCTTGTCAAGGTGTGCCAAGTATTTATTGTTTGGGCAGACTAAGAGATAACTGGTAAAACCATTGGCTCTGTTGTTGAATATCACGGTAAACTCAATGGACCAAGTGGCCTACCCCTGCTCCTAATTTGTATTTATTCCAAATAAATCAAGATAATAGAACTGGAGAATAAGTTAATGGATTTTAAACCAATTTTAATCATAATTCCTTTACTTCAAGTGTAATGAAAGCATGAAGCGGTTTGGCAGATAATGTAAAAGCACGTTGGCGCAGCGTTAGAGCTGCTGCCTTACAGCGCCAGAGAGCCGGGTTCGATCCTGACTATGAGTGCTTGTCTGTACAGAGTTTGTCAGTTCTCCCCGTGACCTGAATGGGTTTTCATTGAGATCTTTGGTTTCCTCATTCCTACATTCCAAAGATGTCGGTTAATTGGCTTGGTGCAAATTAAGTGGAACGTGTTAGTTGTATTGATTGGAACATACAGAACAGATGCGAAAGTTACTGTATATGAACATATTTAACAGATATGTCTTTCTTTTATTATTCATTATAATTCAAATACCGGTGCTGTCGGTACGGAGTTTGTACGTTCTCCCGGTGACTGCGTGGGCTTTCTCCGGGTGCTCCGGTTTCCGGACACACTCCAAAGATGTGCAGGTTTGTAAGTTAATAATTGGCTTTGGTAAAAAGTGTAAAAATTGTAACCTGTCCCGAGTGTGTAGAATAGTGTTAGTGAACGGGGTGATCGCAGGTCGGCGCGGACTCAGTGGGTCGCAAGGCCTGTTTCCACCTCCACGCTGACCAACAATCCCTGGCATTATCCTACACACGAGGGACAATTTACAATTTTACTGAAGCTGTACGTTTTTGGAGTGTTGGAGGAAACCGGAGCTCCCGGAGAAAACCCACACAGGTCACAGGCAGAACGGCCGAACTCTGTACAGACAGCACCTGCGGTCAGGATCGAACCTGGTCTCTGGTGCTGTAAGGCACCAACTGTACCATTGCACCACCTCAAATGTCTAAAGTCCACAATGAGACTCCAAACCCATCAATGTGATTGATTCTTCACTACTTCAGGGGAACACAACAAACATTGCCACCACCAACTGTGTAAGACCCTCTGAGCACCAATACATATTATAAAGTACATCACCACCCAATTAGTTAGTGCTTCAATGGGCAGGCTGGCATGCAGATCTGCCATGCAAATCTGTGCTGCAATTAGTGCCTTTGCAAACAGTGCCCTATCCAGAAGTAAAATAATAATGAGCTCTCCATGCCAAAATATCACAGACCGACGCACAAAAATCACATCCAATGTTCCGTGACTGGGGAGCACACAACGTTCGGACACAGCGTTCTACGGCAGACCGCTTTGGCCTGGCGTGTCAGGGAGAGGCACCAGGTAACTAATCAGCTGCCCTCTAGTCTGGATGCCAACCGTTGTGATATTGCTGTCACCATGCCAATGTGTGTGTGTCGATGTGGTGCTGGTTGTTCTTCAGCTTCTCCTTGTGACAAAGAGGTGGAGTCCACAGCCCCATCTTCCCAGCCCACCGCTGCTGTTTCTTAATTGAAGGATAAAGACTTTTGGCTCGGCACGGTGGCGCAGCGATAGAGTTGCTGCATTACAGCGCCAGAGACCCGGGTTCCATCCTGACTAGGGGTGCTGTCTGTACGGAGTATTTACGTTTAGATTTAGATTTAGATTTAGATTTAGAGATACAGCGCGGAAACAAGCCCTTCGGCCCACCGAGTCCGCGCCGCCCAGCGATCCCCGCACACTAGCACTATCCTACACACACTAGGGACAATTTTTACATTTACCCAGTCAATTAACCTACAAACCTGTACGTCTTTGGAGTGTGGGAGGAAACCGAAGATCTCGGAGAAAACCCACGCAGGTCACGGTGAGAACGTACAAACTCCGTACAGACGGCGCCCGTAGTCAGGATCGAACCTGAGTCTCCGACGCTGCATTCGCTGCAAGGCAACAACTCTACTGCTGCGCCACCGTGCAATTCTCCCTTGTGACCTGTGTGGGTTTTCTCCGGATGCTCTGGTTTCCTCCCACACTCCTACGTACATAAAGGTTGTAGGCTAATTGGCTTGGTATAAATATAAATTGTCCTAGGGCTGTGTGGGATAGCGTAGGTGTGCGGGGATCGCTGGTCGGCACGGACTCGGTGGCCAGAAGAGTCTGTTTCCGCGCTATATCTCTAAAGTAAAACTAAAGCTTCCAGGCATCCAGCTGACTGTCTGCAGCCTCCTTTGCCCCACTAAATGTCAACAATCAGTCTACCAACAACCACTGCAGAGGAAATGAGCACCAAAGCACAGCGGAGACAGACGGCGAACTAGTCAGGTTCACCGCTTGCCAGCAACGTGTGGAGAACTAAATGGGAACACATTGAAGTTGGACTCAGCGCCTGATTACTGCTGGCACAATCTGATGAGCAGTGGCTGGAAGTGGGCCCTCCCTGTTGTTCCGTGTTAATGTATGATGAGCGTTTGTCGGCACTGGGCCTGGACTCGCTGGAGTTTAGAAGGATGAGTGGGGACCTCAGTTGAAACTTACCGAATAGTGGAAGGCCTGGATACAGTAGAGTGGATGCGGAGAGGGTGTTTCCATTAGTGGGAGAGTCTAGGACCAGAGGGCATAGCCTCAGAATAAAAGGACGTACCTTGAGAAAGGAGATGAGGAGGGTGGTAAATCCATGGAATTCATTGCCAGAGGAGGCTGTGGAGGCCAAGTCAATGGATATTTTTAAGGTGGATGTTGCTAGATTCTTGATTAGAATGGGTGTCAGGGGAGAAGGTAGGAGAATGGGGTTGAGACGGAAAGGTAGATCAGCCATGGTTGAAGGGCTGAGCAGACATGATGGGCTTAATTGGCCTCATTCTGCTCCTATGACTTATTAACTTATGTTCCATCTTCCTCCACTTCCTCCTTCACCTCTTTTCCTCCTTCTGCTGCTGTTCTTTCTGCATCATGTTGGCTCCATTATTACCCTTGGAGGAGGAGGACAAAGACTGAGTCTTAATGATTGGACAGCTGGTGTAGACCACAGCAAACTACCCCCGTAAGCCACACTGCTGACTGAAGCAGGGCAGACCAACCAGTGCGGTAGGTGGGTCTAAAAAAACCTGCAGATGCTGATTTAAATCGAAGGCGGACGCAAAATGCTGGAGTAACTCAGCGGGTCAGGCTGGATCTCTGGAGAGAAGGAATGGGTGACGTTTCGGGTTTTGCATCACCCATTCCTTCTCTCCAGAGATGCTGCCTGACCCGCTGAGTTTCACCAGCATTTTGTGTCTACCATCCAGTGCAGTGCAATGGTTTGATTTTGCCATTGCGTTGTTCAATCAGACCAGAGGTGATTTGTTGAACACATGGTGCCGACTCTTCAAATAAGACATGCCAGATACATAACAGTTAGTCCTAGTTGCAAAGCTGTCTTTTTCTTTATTGTGGTGCCTCAAGTGTAGGAGGTTTAGTTTAGTTTAATAATAATAATAATAATGTATTTTATTTATATAGCGCTTTTCATATACTCAAAGACGCTTTACAGAGATTTAGAGAACATAAGGAAATGAATAAATAGATAAATAAGTAAATAAATAAACGAACAGAGAAAGGAGTTAGAAGGTGAGGTGACCTTCAGTGGTTGAAGGCAGTACTGAACAGGTGAGACTTCAGCGATGTTTTGAATGTGGTGAGTGTGGAGGAGTCTCTAACGTTTTGGGGTAGTGAGTTCCATAGGGTGGGAGCAGCGATGGAGAAAGCCCTGTCCCCCCAGGATCTGAGTTTGGTCCGGATGTGGGGGGATAGGAGATTGGCAGCAGCAGAGCGGAGGGTGCAGGTGGGAGTGTGCCTGTGGAGGAGGTCAGTCAGGTAGGATGGGGCCAGGTTATGGAGGGCTTTGTAGGCTATGAGGAGGATTTTGTACTGGATTCTCTGGGGGATGGGGAGCCAGTGGAGTTTATTAAGAACGGGGGTGATATGGTCACGGATCGGGGTGTGGGTGAGTAGACGGGCAGCGGAGTTTTGAATGTATTGAAGTTTACTGATGATTTTTGAGGGTGCGCCATAGAGGAGGCTGTTGCAGTAGTCCAGACGGGAGGTGATGAAGGCGTGGATGAGGGTTTCTGCAGCTGTGGAGGAGAGGGATGGACGGAGACGGGCAATGTTTTTGAGGTGGAAGAAGGCTGTCTTTGTGATGTGTTTGATGTGTTTGTCGAAGGAGAGGGTTTGATCAAAGATGATTCCAAGATTCCGGATGTGAGGTGAGGTGGATACTGGGAGACCATCAATGTTGAGGATGAAGTTTTGGGTGGATTTGGTGAGCGTTTTTGGACCAATGATGATGATTTCAGATTTGTTGCAATTGAGTTTGAGGAAATTTGATTGAAGCCAAGATTTTATTTCAGTGATGCAGTTTGTCAGTGTAGAGTGTGTGGTGGGGGAGATTGACTTGGTGGAGATGAGGAGCTGGATATCATCGGCGAAGCAGTGGAAGTTGAGACCATGACGGCGGATTAATTGACCAAGGGGGAACAGGTAGAGGATGAAGAGGAGGGGGCCAAGGACTGAGCCTTGGGGGATACCTTGGGGGAGGGGAGCGGTGGGGGATTTACAGTTGTTAATGGAGATGAACTGGTGCCTGTCAGAGAGGTAAGATTTGAACCAGGATAGGGCTGTGCCGGTGATGTTAAGGGAGGTTTCAAGTCGGGTGAGGAGAATGGAGTGATTTATGGTGTCAAAGGCGGCGCTGAGGTCAAGTAGGATGAGGATGTTGAGGTTGCCAGCGTCGGAGGAGAGGAGAATGTCGTTCGTGATTTTGAGGAGCGCAGTTTCAGTATAGTGGTTTGAGCGGAATCCGGATTGGAAAGTTTCATACAGGTTATTGGTAGAGAGGTGGTATTTGAGTTGGGAAGCTACAGCGCGTTCCAAAACTTTGGACAGAAAGGGTAGGTTGGAGATTGGTCTGAAGTTGTTTGGGGTGTCAGGGTTTAGACCAGGTTTTTTCAGAATGGGGGTGACAGCAGCGATTTTGAGGGATGGCGGGACGATGCCAGTGGACAGGGAGGAGTTTATTGTTGCAGTGATAAGTGGAGAGAGAGCAGGAAGGCAGGCCTTGACAAAGCTGGAGGGGATGGGGTCCAGAGAGCAGGTGGCAGTTTTTATTCCTGTGAAGAGGTCAGAGAGGTCGGTGGTGGAGATTGGGGAGAACTGAGGCAGGGGCTGACAGGATAAGGGGGGGCAGGTGGTTTGAGGGGGAGCAGGTGCGTTGGTGGTTAAGGTGCTGTAGATGTTGTCTATTTTGCTTTGGAAGAATGAAAAGAAAGTGGTGCATTTGTCAACTGTGAATGATTGGGAGATGGTGTCCAGGGGGCTGAGGAGTTTGTTTATTGTAGAGAAGAGTGTTTTGGGGTTTCCGGAGCCAGAGTGAATTATTTGAGAGTAGTAGGTGGAGTGGGCGCGGGAGAGGGCATCTTTGTAGTGCTGCATGTGGTCTTTGTAGGCTTGGGAGTGAATTGTGAGACCTGTTTTGTTGCGGAGTCTTTCAAGTTGGCGGGCATGAGTTTTCATCACGCGGAGTTCAGGGGTAAACCAGGGAGCAGAGTGGGTGAAGGAAACTGTTTTGGTTTTTATAGGTGCAAGCTGGTCGAGGCAGGAGGAGAGAGTGCGGTTGTAGTAGTCAGTGAGGTCAGAGGGGCTGTGGAGGTCAACGAAGGGAGAGGTGGACATTATTTCAGAGAGGGAGGATGAGAGCGAGGTAGGTGAAACAGAGTTCAGCTTACGGAAGTTGATTTTGCGTTTTTGCTTTGGAGCTGGGGTGGGAATGTTGACAGACATGGTGATGGCTAAGTGATCAGAGAGGGTGGGGTCGGAGCCAGAGAGGTGATGTAGATTTAGTCCAGTGGAGCAGACAAGGTCCAGAATGTGCCCACGGTTATGGGTGGGAAAATTGACGTGTTGAGTGAGGTTAAAGCAGTTGAGTATTTCAGTGAAGTCAGCGGTTATTGTGGAGTCAGTGGAGTCCATATGGATGTTGAAATCACCGAGGAGGAGGATTGAGGGGGAGAGAGAACAGAACTGGGTCAGAAAGTCAGAGAAGTCAGAAAGGAATGATGGTGTGGTTTGGGAGGGCAGTAGACAACTGCCATGACTAATTTTGTGTGGCCAGAGAGTTTGAAAGAGAGTTTAGAGATACAGCACAAAGACATTGCCCTTCGGCCTACCGAGTCTGTGCCGATTAGTGTGATCCCCGCACATTCACACTATCCCCACACACACTGGGGATAGTTTACAACTATGCCAAGCCGATTAAGCTACAAACCTATAAGAAAATAACTGCAGATGCTGGTACAAATCGATTTATTCACAAAATGCTGGAGTAACTCAGCAGGTCAGGCAGCATCTCGGGAGAGAAGGAATGGGTGATGTTTCGGATCGAGACCCTTCTTCAGACTGATTCAAACCTCTATGTCTTCGGAGTGTGGGAGGAAACCGCAGCTCACGGAGAAAACCCAAACAGGTCACGGGGAGAATGTGCAAACTGCCTACAGACGGCACCCGCAATCAGGATGGAACCCGGGTCTCTGGCGCTGTGAGGCAGCAACGATACCGCTGCGCTCCCTGTCGGAGTTGTAGGGAACTGCTGAAGAATCAAATCGTCATTGCTACTGGGAAGGCAAAGCACATTTTCATACACTGAATGAGTTGAACTATGAGTACGTTCAAGCCCGTCAAGTTATTGTACTCCCCCATGTTCATCTGCGTCACTGCCCTGTGACCTGTTTCACTCTACTGTTATAGGTAAGGAGTCCACATAACTGCACCTCACAGTCTCCCATACTCTGGCCTTGACTTATTCACTGGTTCCAGGAAACACTATGGATAGCACTTCTTTCTCCTGCTTTAATTATCCTTCTTCATCCATTTGTACCTCTCCAATATTATATCGCAGCAACTCACTGTGTAATAGACACAGAGGCAACTGGTCGATGTTTACAGCTCAAAGGTATTTATTCACAAAACGCTGGAGTAACTCAGCAGGTCAGGCAGCATCTTGGGAGAGAAGTAATGGGTGACGTTTCGGGTCGAGACCCTTCTTCAGATGTATACAGCTCTATGCCTTCATGTGAATGCATGTGTATGTGGGAGATAATGAACCAAAGTTACGTTACATTGTGATGCACTAGCCACTCAATTTTATTAATGGTATTAGAACAAGAAAGCATCCAGTCAAGTCAAATCGAGTTTACTGTCATATCGAATAGAGAACGTAGAACAGTACTGCACAAGAACAAGCCCATCGTCCTGAAATGTCTGTTTCGAACATGATGCCAGGACCATTTTTACTTTAGACTTTAGAGATACAGTGTGGAAACAGGCCCTGTGTCCCACCCAGTCCGTGTCCTCCAGCGATCGATCACCCCATACACAAGCACTATCCTACACAATTTACAAAAGCCAATTCACCTACAAACCTGTAAATCTTGGGAGGGTGGGGGGGGAAACCGGAGCACCCGGAGGAAACCCACGCAGTCACAGGGAGAACATACAAACTCCGTACAGACAGCACCCGCAATCAGGATCAAACCCGAGTCTCTGGCGCTGTAAAGCAGCAACTCTACCGCTGCGCCACCGTTCGATCCTAAATCTCTTATTTACCTGCGTGAAATCTGAGGATGGGATCCGATCAGTAACATCACCTTTTCATTTTCTTCAGAGATGCTGCCTGACCCGCTGAGTTACTGCAGCATTTTATAATGCTGTAAAGAAGCGTAGGCTTTAGCAATTTGGACGATACAGCAGTTTAATTATTAACAAGCACGGAGGTTGCCTTGAAGAATACATGCGAACTATAGTCAGTGGATGAGAATTCCAGCATTATTCGTTGGACATTCCCAATCTGTTTTGCCTCAAGAGTCTGCACTATGGCAGAAATGAACCGTGAACAAGCAATCAGTCTCATCTGGTGTGATTACTCAAAGAAGCACTTTGTTAAGCTCCTTTCCACAGAGCCCGTTGAGGGATTTCAGGAAAGACATTAATAATTAGAATCCTCGCTTTCACGAAGAGAAAGCAATTAACGAGAATGCTCCTGGTTTTCCACAAAAGATGGTTTGTTAATGAGGAAAATAGGCATTTGACAGGAGTGAAGAAAGCACTAAATAGACTTCAGTGAGTAAATAAAGATCTAATCAGCTTGATTAATTTCAAATCTATTGAAGGAATGATTAGATTGCTATTCAACCCATTCTAGCTAATCTCAGGAGATGGTAAAAGAGGGCACACATAGTATAGATCGCAGCAAAACATCATTCATTGAAAATAAAGAAAGCAAGTGGAGTTTTCATCAGCTCCATCGGCTAAATTAAATGGTGTTCATTACGAAAAAAATATTTCATCACAATGCTGTTAGAGAAAGCATACAGAGACAGAGTGCAAACGCAATAAAGATGAGTTCAACCTTTATAAATCGCTGGTTATTATTGAGTCGACATTTTTTAGTTTAGTTTTGAGATAGAGCACCACCGGGTGGCGCCGTCATCGATGGCAGCCTCGCCAACGGTCTCTGTCTGTCCTTCCATCTTTGTTGTTATTTTTAGTGTGTGTTTAGCGTAGTGTTCTCTGGGTTTTTATATGTGGGGAGTGGGGGAGGGTTTCGGAAGAAACGTTTTTTCAATCTCTTACCTTGCTTGTTTTCTGGATCGTATCTCCGGTCGCTCTGCGGCTTAACATCATGGAGCTGGCAGCCTTGATCGACACTAACTTTGAGTCCCAACGCGGGGCCATGGACTTACCATCGGAGCTTGCAATCCCTTGCCTGGGATCGACGCTCCAACCGCGGCCTGCGGATTTCACCATCGCGGAGCTTGCAGTCCAGGGTAGAGACCGATGTCAGGAATCTCCAAGCCACAGGAGGTTCGACCAGCTCTGATTGCCCAGCGTGGGGAGCTGAGGTCACCCATATGTGGGAGCTTGAACGCCCCGACACGGAGGGCCCGACACCTGACTACGGGAGCCAAGACCATCCCATCAACGGAAGGCTCGAGGCCCCCAACCATGGGGGAACAACAAAGAGATGAGATTGAACTTTTTTGGCCTTCCATGCTGTTTCCACGCTGCATGTCTAAACTAAACTAAACTAAACTATAGAAAGGAGAGATAGGAAGGGCATGTTATTATCTCAAGGATTTGCTATGATCTTTAAAGCACTGTTGAAAAGGATGAGATAAAATTTTGAGAGGGACGGACAGAGTTGACTGGGTAGGCTTTTCCCTTTGAGAGTGGGGAAGATTCCAACAAGGGGACATAGCTTCAGAATTGAGGGACAAAAGTTTAGGGGTAACATGAGGGGTAACTTCTTTACTCAGAGGGTGGTGGCTGTATGGAATGGGCTTCCGGTGGAAGTGGTGGAGGCAGGCTCGATTTTATTATTTAAGAGTAAATTGGATAGGTATATGGATAAGAGGGGATTAGAGGGTTATGGTCTGAGAGCAGGTAGATGAGACTAGGTCAGAGAGAGTGGTCGGCGTGGACTGGTGGGGCCGAATGGGCCTGTTTCCGTGCTGTAGTTGTTATATGGTTATATGGTTATATGGTTATATGATGATTCCTTCCAAAACGATTCAATAATATCATTCAAACGAGAATCGTGCATTTTGAATGAGTAAAAGCATTAGCAGAGCTACCAATAAAAGGAAGTAAAAGAGAACTGCTTTTTCAACAAGTAGCTCAGGCCAGATCGTCCATTAGTCCCCTTCTGTGTTCTACCATTCGGTGAATGAAACGGTGGATAATTAAGTCCAGGACTCAGTTCTGTAGCCGATACAATTCACAGGGTGAGGAGATCCAGAGTGAATCCAAAAACATTATCACTCAGCTTAATGATGGAGGTCCGTTAAACTAAAAAGTGAACCTCCATCCATGAAGTCAAAGATAATTAATTACATGACGTTTATGGTCTTGTGCTTTTCATGAATATCAAATGCAGGGATGAGAACACAAAACGGGAAATCTGGCTGCCACACTACTCGAGCAGAATGGATGGAAGGTGATAGCATTCACCATTTAGGAGAATAGAGAAGGAGAATCACCTGTCACATCTCATTATTCATCCATACTGAATACAAGTAGGCTCAAAACAGTCAAGACTCTCTAACATTTTCTCATCCTGGGCTCTGGAGCAGATGGTTCCTTTGGATGTAGGTGTGTGGATCCTCAGCCTTCCCCTCGTCCAAGGATCGGCAAATCTGTCTTCATTGATGCCGCGGTCTCGGTGGCGCAGCGGTAGAGTTGCTGCCTTACAGCGCTTGCAGCGCCGGAGACCCGGGTTCAATCCTGACTACGGGTGCTGCCTGTATGGAGTTTGTACGTTCTCCCTGTGGCCTAGAGGGTTTTCTCCGAGATCTTCAGTTTCCTCCCACGCTGTATCTCTGAACTCAACTAAACTAAAGATATTGCCTGGTTGATGGTGCACAGGGTCAACAACTTCACTTTATTGGACATGCAGAGTGTTGAAGATCTGTCGTCGGCCCAGCACGTTGACGCAACGATAAAGAAAGCCCATCAGCCTCTCTACTTTCTTAGAAGACCGGGGACTTTCGTTATGTCAACAAACCTCTCTTGAACGTCCACATGTGTACGGTAGCAAGCATACCGACTGGTTGCATCGATGCCTGGCTCAGCAGCCCAGGAACAAAGGAGATTACTGAGAACGGTAGACACTGCCGCAATAAAGGCATGTCGGCGTTGGAGAGAGATTACGCGCTGTTTACGGGTACCCTGGGGGATTTCCAGGATCGCTGGACGCATCCTGGATAGGGATTGTAATATAATTGTATAACAGTTTCATTTGGTATGTTTGTTTGTATTGTATTCTGGTGGTGGGTTGTGTTTTGTTTCATTGCATTGTAAATATTATTTTTAAATAATTGAATAATTTTTTGATTAAAAACAAAATAAATAAATAAAAATAAAGGCCTGTTGTGCCTTTATAAATAAATAAATAAAAAATAAAGGCCTGCAAGTAAGAATTTCATTGTCTTGTTTCTAAACACTTTTGACTCTTGAATATAACAGCAAATGCCAATGATGAAAATGATGGCAGTTGGTAACCAGGTCCCCTGGGATGTACGTTAAATGAGAAACTTCCAGCTGTGGAAAGGACTGTTCGCATCACTCACTGGCTTTATTCAGACTGAATTCCCTCCAAACAGATGATCCAGTTATAGAAGTGGTTACTTCCCAGTAGTTTTGGGTGCCATGCTTGTCAGCTTCCATACAGGAATCTGTACGGTATTGGTAGATTATCACTACATTCGTTTCTATCTGGAACCAAATTAATTTTTGATGAAACTGTCTCTAAAACCCATGTTTTGCAGGCAATATGGACGTCCATCATGAGTGGTGGAAACTGAACTGAAAATATGAAGCTCAATTCTGAACTAACCAACAGTTGCCTTCACTGTAACAGATGTTAAAACACTCAGCATTCTTCCAATGATATTAAGCAAGAGGTGAAGCTACTGGACTGCTAATTCACAGTGACTTGCATGTGTGTGTTTCAATCCCATCCTTGATGTGAGTGGGAGATTTACTCTCAGTGGAGTCCCAAAGTAAGACTACTACATTCAGGGTGATGAGTAGCACTGTAGTTATGCAGCTGCCCGACATTTCAGTTCTGCACAGAGTTTTTAGTTTATTGTCAGGTGCACTGGGTTACAGTGAAAAGCTATCAGATCCTGATCTCCTTCGCTGTCTGCGTAGAGTTTGCACGTTCTCCCCATGACCATGTAATTTGGCCCATGGTGTTCTGGTTTCCTACTACCTGTCAAAGGTGATGACTACGGGCGCTGTCTGTACGGAGTTTGTACGTTCTCTCCGTGACCTGTGTGGGTTTTCTCTGAGATCTTTGGTTTCCTCCCACACTCCAAAGACATAAAGGTTTGTAGGTTAATTGGCTTGGTATAAATGTAAATCGTCCCTAGTGTGTGTAGGATAGTGTTAGAAAATAACTGCAGATGCTGGTACAAATCAAAGGTATTTATTCACAAAATGCTGGAGTAACTCAGCAGGTCAGGCAGCATCTCGGGAGAGAAGGAATGGAGAAGGAGGGTCTCTGAAGAAGGGTCTCGACCCGAAACGTCACCCATTCCTTCTCTCCCGAGATGCTGCCTGACCTGCTGAGTTACTCCAGCATTTTGTGAATAAATACCTTCGTAGGATAGTGTTAATGTGCGGGGATCGCTGTTCGGCGCGGACTCGGTGGGCCAAAGGGCCTGTTTCCGCGCTGTATCTCTAAACTCAACTAAACTAAACTAAATATGCTGGTCGCTAGGTTAACGAGCCACAGTAAAATGCCCTGATGTCGGTGGGAGTAGAGGAGTGTGTTGGGGTCCAGGAAGAAAATGGGAATGTTGCCGATGGGTACTTGATGGTCTGATGCTGATACAGTGAGCCAGAGGGCCTGCTCCCGTGCTGAGTGACTTTACTAACTCTGAGGTGTATGTGCAAATTATTTGTAATGTTGTCTGCTTTCCAACTACATGTAATAACTCCCCTCGTTTAATCTCACCATCATCAGCGGTAGAGTTGCTGCTTTACAGCGAATGCAGCGCTGGAGACTTAGGTTCGATCCTGACTACGGGTGCTGCACTGTAAGGAGTTTGTACGTTCTCCCCGTGACCTGCGTGGGTTTTCTCCGAGATCTTCGGTTTCCTCCCACACTCCAAAGACGTACAGGTATGTAGGTAAATTGGCTGGGTAAATGTAAAAATTGTCCCTAGTGGGTGTAGGATAGTGTTAATGTGCGGGGATCGCTGGGCGGCACGGACTTGGTGGGCCGAAAAGGCCTGTTTCCGGCTGTATATATATGATATGATATGATCTCAGTATCATTGTGATTAACTTACACAGTTCATGGATTTGAAAATTTTCATTGGAACTTAGAATATTATGAATTATTTTCACACGGAAAATTAGAATATTATACTTTTGCATTCAGTCATAGAGTGTTAGAGTGAGTGATGCTCCTTGTGGCTGTGCCTCACCGGCAGTCTGTCTGTCTTTGTCTATTGTTAGCATTTAGATGTAGAGAGAGGCTTGTATACACTGGAATTTAGAAGGATGAGGGGGGATCTTATTGAAACATATAAGATAATTAGGGGATTGGACACATTAGAGGCAGGAAACATGTTCCCAATGTTGGGGGAGTCCAGAACAAGGGGCCACAGTTTAAGAATAAGGGGTAGGCCATTTAGAACGGAGATGAGGAAGAACTTTTTCAGTCAGAGAGTGGTGAAGGTGTGGAATTCTCTGCCTCAGAAGGCAGTGGAGGCCAGTTCGCTGGATGCTTTCAAGAGAGAGCTGGATAGAGCTCTTAAGGATAGCGGAGTGAGGGGGTATGGGGAGAAGGCAGGAACGGGGTACTGATTGAGAGTGATCAGCCATGATCGCATTGAATGGCGGTGCTGGCTCGAAGGGCTGAATGGCCTACTCCTGCACCTATTGTCTATTGTCTATTGTCTATTGAGAGGGAAATTGAGAGAGAGAGGGAGGGAGGGAGAGAGGGAGGGAGAAAGAGGGAGATTGAGAGAGAGAGGGAGGGAGAGAGGGAGATGACCTATTTTTAGCTGTGTATATGTGGGGGGTGGGGGGGGGTGGGGGAAACCTTTTGTTTTAAATCTCCTCCTCAACAGAGATGCGACCTTTTCCGTGTTGTGTCTCCGTTCGCGCTACGGCCTAACACCGTGGAGTTGGCGGCCTCCAGCTGGGATTGACCTTGAAGGCTCCTGTCGCAGGGCCTGGACTTACCATCGCTGAGCTGGCCGACGTTCGGAGGCTGTGGTGGCGCTGTGACTGTGACTGCGACTTCGGAGGCTTCGGCCGCGGGCCCTGTGGACCGCAACACCGGGAGCTTGTAGGTCCCTGGCTGGCGACCGGCTTTCGAGAGCTCCAGCCGTAGCAGCTTCGACCGCCCCGAATCATAAGGCTCGATCGACCCGCTCGCAGGACCTTCATCGCCCTGCGTGGCTCGGCCGCGGCGCTTTCCATCGCCCGGTGGGGGATGAGGACCTTCATCGGCCTGCGTGGCTCGGCCCTGGGACCATCCATTGCCTGGCAGGGGTTTCAAAAGTCGGGAGCCTCGATCGCCTCGAGGCAGCAGTTTGATTGCCAGACCGCAGGAGAAGAACGGAGGAGGAGATAAGACTTTTCTTTGCCTTCCATCACAGTGAGGGTGTGCCTGGAGGAATCACTGTGATGGTTGTCTGTGTTAAACTTATGTGGTTGTGTGTCTTGTGCTCTTTATTGTTTATGACTGCATGGTAACGACAATTTCATTCAAATCTATTTTTGAATGACAATAAAAGCAATTTGAATTTGATACAGTGATACAGTGATAGAATCAGAGACATAGCTTCCGTCCATCCCCTGGACTGCAGTGCATCGTCCAGAAGGCTCAAACTCTGGGAAGAGAGGCAAGAGAAATCTCCGGAAGACATTCACATGGCAATCGATCCCTCTGAGAAACTTCCACCAGGTTCCGACCAACCGTGGATAACCTGGCTCAGTCTCAACAGACTGCGGACAGGCGCGGGGAGGAGCAAATCCAACATGCTGAAGTGGGAATATACTGAAGATGGGGCAGGAGTTTGTATAAGAAGATAACTGCAGATGCTGGTACAAATCGAAGGTTTTTATTCACAAAATGTTGGAGTAACTCAGCAGGTCAGGCAGCATCTCAGGAGAGAAGGAATGGGTGACGTTTCGGGTCGAGACCCTTCTTCAGACTGATGTCAACGGGGCGGGACAAAGGAAGGATATAGGTGGAGACAGGAAGATAGAGGGAGATCTGGGAAGGAGGAGGGGACGGGAGGGACAGAGGAACTATCTAACTATCTAAAGCAGGAGTTTGTATGTTCTCCCTATGACTGCGTGGGTTTTCTCCGGGTGCTCCTGTTTCGTCCCACACTCCAAAGACGTGCAGGTTTGTAGGACAATCGGCTTAGGTAAATTGTCCCTAGTGTGTAGGAGGCGATCGCTGGACGGCATGGACTCGGTGGGCCGAAGGGCCTGTTCCCACTCTGTATCTGTAGAGGCCAGAGACAGAAGGAAAGATACATCGTGCTGAATATAGTTCTCAGCATTAGTGAGCACCAGTTCCAGGGACAAAGTCCACTGCCCGCAGAGGGGCAGAGATGATTTAAAGAGTACTCTCGTTTATGAACGGACTGTTTAGAAGCCTGGTAACAGAGGAGAAGAAGCTCTTCCTGAGTCTGGTGGTGTACACATTCAAGTTTCTGTATCTTTTTCTCCGACTAGTTCTACTGTCCTGATTAAATACGACTCGTTGTAATATTTCGTTGTCACCTTCCCCTCAGCCATTCTACATTCTACATTTCCTTATCACCATCTGCACTGACCTGTTGTTTTCACACCTTACCCTTCCATATCTCTAGACTCCCCCTCCCCTGACTCTCAGTCTGAAGAAAGATCTCGACCCGCAACGTCACCCATTCCTTCTCTCCAGAGATGCTGCCTGTCCTGCTGAGTTACTCCGGCATTTTTGTGTGTATCTTCTACCTGGTGGGAGCAGGAAGAGGATGGAACGACTGGGGTGCGACAAGCCTTTGATGGTGTTGGCTGCTTTCCTGAGGCAGTATGAAGTGTAGGTGGATTCAATGGTGGTGAGTCTGGTGTGCGTGATAGCCTGGGCTACATCTACAACTCTGGGTCCTGCCTGGCTGATAATATCCGAGCACAATACACTCCAATCTTTGGCATTTCACAGTCAAGGTTCATAGATTTGCAATACCTTGTCGAGTCATTCTCTTTTTCAAATGTAGTTCTTTGCCTTGTCCCAGTGCTGGTGTCAAGCTTGTGCTGCAAGGTATTTCCCAAACGTAAAGGTATGAATTTTATTTAGGCGGTCGGTGCAAATTGGCACCAACTGTGAAGCAATCTCCTGATCCACACACCGTGACACAAATATGATTCTAGTTGACTTCCAACAGTGCCTGCTCATTGGGAACTCCGGTCTGTCTTTGCAACAGCTTGCTGCAGTTACGTTGTGGCATCAAGGATAAAGAAGGCATTTCTGCCCGGGAATCTTGTCACCCACTGGGAGTCAATGGAAGAATTATTCCCATTTTAACAATGAAGTTGCAGCCTACAGTAAACCAGAGAGAGAGGAGAGAATAGGCGACACAGTGGCGTAGCAGTAGAGCTACTACCCTACGGTGTCAGAGACCCGGGCTCGATCCTCGATGCTTGTCTATCCTCGATCCTCAATGCTTGTCTATAGCGTTTGTACGTTCTCCCCGTGACCTGCGTGGGTTTTCTTCGAAATCTTCGGTTTCCTCCCACACTTCAAAGACGTAAAGATTTGCAGGTTAGTTGGCTTGGTAGAAGTGTAAATTGTCCCTTGTGTGTGTAGGGTAGTGTTAATGTGTGGGAATCACTAGTTGATGCGGACTTGTTGGGCCGAGGGGCCTGTTTCTGCGCTGTTTCTCTAAACTAAACTAAACCCTGTCTACCCTTTCACTGTAAGAATGAAAATAAATCTGTTATTTTCATAGTAAACTAAACTAATTTTGTATGTAGTTGTCGAAGCAGAATTATGCCACTCAAGTCTACATTCAATCATGGCTGATCTATCTTTCCCTCTCATTCCCATTCTCCTGCCTTCTCCCTGTAACCCGTACTAATCAAGAATCTATCAATCTGTACCTTAAACATATCCATTGACAGTCTCCTCAGCCTTCAAATGCAATGAATTCCACAGATTCACTACCCTCTGACTAAAGAGATTCCTCCTCATCTCCTTTCTAAAGGTACGTCCTTTTATTCTGAGGGTGTGGCCTCTAGTCCTAGACTCTCCCACTAGTGGAAACATCCTCTCCACATCCACTCTATCCAGGTCTTTCACTATACAAATATAATTCACTGACAGGCACCAACAGTTATTTTAACAACAACTGGCACACAATTTGGAGGAAGAGCAAAAGGGAAATCTCTGCCTGATATTTTTGTTTTGATGTGCTCAGTAAAAATAACTAGGCAAATCATAGTCCCATGCATGTGGCAGCCTCACAGCACCAGAGACCCAGGTTCAATCCTGACCTAGGGTTCCGTCCATGTGGAGTTTGCACGTTTCATCCCACATCCCAAAGATGTGTGGGATTGTAAGGTAATTAGCCTATGTAAAATCACCACTTATGTGTACTGAATGGATGCACAATAGACAATAGACAATAGACAATGGGTGCAGGAGGAGGCACCTATTCATTTATGTGATCAAACAAGTGGGATAAAGTAGAATTAGTGTGCGCGGACAAAAGTTCAAAGGTTCAATGGTGCTTTTATTGACACATGTGCAAACGCACAGTGACATTCTCTACTTACACACGGCCCAGTACAGTACAGACGCTCCCCAGCTTACGATGCTTCGACTTACGATATTTCGACTTTGCGATGCTGCAAACGGCAGCGACCCGTAGCGAGCCGCAAGTTGTGTGGAACTCGCTTGGGAAACAGCTCGCTTCTGGCCACACGATCAGGTGTATTCAATGCATTTTGACGCACGATATTTTCGGTTTGCGATGGGTTTCTCGGAAGGTAACCCCATCGTAAGTTGAGGAGCACCAGTATTGCCATACCCAAGCACGTCCCCGATTTGCAAAGTGTACAGGCATAGTCTACTGATCCCGTATGCAAGTGGCGCCAGGTTTTGGCGCCATTTTCAAAGTGCAGCCTGCATTCTAGGCGTAATGAGTGTTGCCCATTCCAGGAGAGCCCCAGGATACTAATGGGCCATCAGCCATCGCCTTCCTTGGATCCACCAGTGAACTGACATCCCTCTCCCCAAATAGCCACATGTGTGGCCTTCACAGATGTCTGATCTGCTGAGTTCCTCCAGCACTTCGTGTTTTGCTCTAGTTCCAGCAATTGCAGTTCCTTGTGTCGCCTACAATTTTTTTTCGATTTTATTTCACCTAAATCTTTTGGTACCAATACAACAATTTTAATTTCAATTAAACCAACGAATCAAGATCCTGCTGTAATTTTTGACAACCATCTTTGCTCCGCACGATTCCACCCACTTTACTGTCATCTGCAAACTTACTGATCAAGCTTTTTTCATTCTCTTCCAAATCAACGGTATAGACCACAAAACAGCAATGGGCGGAGTCGAGCACTGATCCCTGGAAGCACACCATTAGTCACAGGCTTAAACCAAAAAAAAAAACTTCCACCAGCACCCTCTGCACGGTGGCACAGCGGTAGAGTTGCTGCCTTACAGCGAATGCAGCGCCGGAGACTCAGGTTCGATCCTGACTACGGGCGCCGTCTGTACGGAGTTTGTACGTTCTCCCCGTGACCTGCGTGGGTTTTCTCCGAAATCTTCGGTTTCTTCCCACACTCCAAAGACGTACAGGTATGTTGGTTAATTGACTGGGTAAATGTAAAAATTGTCCCTAGTGTGTGTAGGATAGTGTTAATGTGTGGGGATCGCTGGGCGGCGCGGCCTCGGTGGGACGAAGGGCTTGTTTCCGCGCTGTATCTCTAAATCTAAAAAATCTAAATCTAAAAATTCCATGAAGTAATTCTCTATCGAGTAGGCCATCTCTCCCTGTACCTCATGAATTCCATCTAACCATCCAGGCCATCTACCGTGCGGAACCTTATCCAATACCTTGCTGAAGTCCATACAGGCAACGTCTATACCTTATCCTCATCAACCTTTTTGGTTAGTTTAATTTAGTTTTGAGATACAGCGCAGAAATAGGCCCTTGCCCAGTCCGCACCAACCAGCGATCCCCGCACATTAACACTTTCCCACACACAGTAGGGACAATTTGCACATACACCCAGCCAGTTAACCTACATACCTGTACACCTGTACACCTGCGGCAGCGGCAGCGTCTTCGCCCGCCTCGGATCGCGGGGCTTGGGTCGGCCCGCTGCGGGACCTTTCACCGTCCGGCGCGGCCTGGAACGTGGCAACTACAACAGCCTGACCGCGGGAGAAGACGGCAGGGAAGAGAAAAGACATCCTGGCCTTCCATCACAGTGAGGAGGGGACTGGAGGAGACTCACTGTGATGGATGTTTCTTTTTGTATGATTGTGTGTGTTATTGCTTATTTTTATTGCTCTTGTTGTTGGACTGTGGGTAATCTTTCATTTCACTGCACATTTATGTGTATGTGACAAATAAACTTGACTTGAATTGACTTGACTTGACTTGAATGTGGGAGGAAAACGAATATCTCGGGGAAAACACAAGTGGTCACGGGGAGAACGTACAAACCGGTAGTCAGGACCGAACCCAGACCTCTAGTGCTGCAAACTCTATCGCTGCGCCACCTGGTTACATCTACAAACAACTCAACCGGATTCATAAGGCACAACCTCCCACATACAAAACCATGCTGCCCATCCCCAATCAGTCCCGGCCTGACCTGCTGAGTAACCCCAGCACTTTGTGTCCTTCTTTTGCTATCGAAAAGCCTGCTAAATGTCACCCGGACAATCCTGGTCCATCTTCATGTGCCATTTCTAAAACCATATCAGTTTCATGTCATCGCCAATCAGCCGCTTTCTGTCCAAATGCATGTGCACCCTTGCCCCTCAGAATGCGCTGCAGTGTCTTTTGTTTATAAGGTGCCTTTGGTGACTTTCTGATTTTCAAGATCCGTTTGCAGAATAATGGAGGTGGCGTCTCTGCTGCATTGCAGGGAGCATTGCGGGAATCTCAATGGGAACCTCTGCAAGAACTGCAGCAGGCCCGACTTCAGCCAGTGTGTGTTCAGTACAATGTGGTAATGGACAAAAGTGGCTGCAGTAGTGGGCTGCCTGACGAATGGGCTCTGACGGGGCCAGCTGAGACAATTAATGTTTCCAAACAGTGCCGTGCAACCTTACTCAGTCTTGCCCTGGGATGACATGAAGATTAATTACTCGAGCCTTACATGCATGGCCTGAGTCGACTGCTTGGAAGCGAAGATGCTACCACTTAGTGTCGGTCACAATCACTACTTTTGTATTTTGGTCACAGAATATCAAACTTTGGCACCTCGAGCCAAATCCCATGTTAGACAATAGACAATAGACAATAGACAATAGACAATAGACAATAGGTGCAGGAGGAGGCCATTCGGCCCTTCGAGCCAGCACCGCCATTCAGTGTGATCATGGCTGATCATTCTCAATCAGTACCCCACTCCTGCCTTCTCCCCGTACCCCCTGACTCCACTATCCTTACTATCCGGGAGAAAGTTGCAGATTTGGAATTTTAAACTTTAGATTTTAGAGATACAGATGCCTTACGATGCTTCGACTTACGACATTTCGACTTTGCGATGGTGCGAACGACATCGACCCTTGGCGAGCCACAGCTCGCCTCCGGCCACGTGATCACGTGTATTCAATGCATTTCGACGTACGATATTTTCGATTTCCGATGGGTTTTTCAGAACGTAACCCCCACCTTAAGTGGTGGAGCACCTGTACTGCACAGAAACAGGCCCTTCGGCCCACCAAGTCCATGCCGACCAGCGATCCCCGTATACTAACACTATTCTAAATACTAGGGACCATTAAAAAAATTTTACCGAAGCTAATTAACCGGCAAACCTGTACGTTTTTGTTGTGTGGGAGGAAACCGGAGCATCCAGAGGAAACCCACATGATCACGTGGAGAACATACAAACTCCGTACAGACATCACCTGAACTAGGGATCGAACCTGGGTCTCCGGCGCTATAAGGCAGCAACTCTACCACTGCACCGCACAGGACTTACAATATCAAAGTTTGGAACCTCAAGACAAAACCTATATATAAGGCTGGGAAAAGTTGCAGATTTAGACTTTAGACTGTAGATATTTATGATACATTGCGGAAGCAGGCCCTTCGGCCCACCGAGTCCATGCCGACCAGCAATCACTCCGTACACCAACACTATTCTACACACTAGTGGCCATTTCACAATTTTTACCAATTAACCTAAGTCCATGTCTTTGGAGTGTGGGAGGAAACCAGAGCACCCGGAGAAAACCCACGAGGTCACGGAGAGAAGGTACAAATTCAGTACAGACAGCATCCGTGGTCAGGACCGAACCTGGGTCTCTGGCGCTGTAAGGCAGCAACTCTGCCACTTCGCCACTGTGCCAATATAATGTAAATGTTTTATTCTCTTTAAGATAATGTAGCAAAGAAAACTATGGATCTGTATCTTCACTGGAATAAACAGTTGCCTTTTTTGAAAGGGAGGGGGAAATATTCTTCCAGTTTGGATGTGTTTGACACAGAGCCTAATCAACTACTGGTCAATTACTTAGTTTCAGTGAAAGAAAAACCATGTAATTGCCATGAGATATTGTTTGACGCAATCATGATGAATTACAATTAAACTAAGTAGGATTAATCATTTCTTTGCCAAACATGCTCTGCTGAAACGTTCAAGCGTAAAACAGCCGATCTGACAACAGGATCATCATCAACGTTTCCACAAACCATCCACATGTGTCACCACAATGTTTTAACCATCAAGAATAAGAATGGTTCAGATCAATGAGGATCTGACATGGGCAACGCACATTGCCGCACTGGTGGGTAAAGCCCTGCAGAGAGTAGTGCGTTCGGCAGAACGCACCATGGGAACTACACTCGCCCCCCTGCAGGACCATCAGGAGGTGCAGATCCAGAGCAAGCAACATTATGAGGGACCCCTGCCACCCCAGCAACGGACTGTTCCAGCTGCTACGGTCAGGCAAACGCCTCCGCTGTCACGCTGTGAAAACGGAGAGGATGAGACAGAGTTTCTTCCCACAGGCCATTAGGACTGTTAACTTTTATAACTCCAGGGACTAAATTTTGTCTTCTCTATATTAACTTATTAACTTTATTTATATGCTGTAACTGTAATTCTTTTTTTTGCACAATCCGCAGGCATTGCCACTTTCATTTCACTGCACATCGTGTATGTGCATGTGACAAATAAACTTGACTTGACTTGACTTGTCTTTGGCTATCCTTACCAGGTTCCAACCAGCCAGTCCCCTTGGGAGGATGAGAGGCAGTGCCTGCACTATGACGTAAGGTTTTAGTGTTTAGTTTAGTTTAGTTTAGAGATACAGCACGGAAACAGGCCCTTCGGCCTCCCCAGACCACTCCGACCAGCGATCCCTGCACACTAACACTACCCTAGACACACTAGGGAGATATTACAATTTTTACCACAACCATTGAACCTGCAAACCTGTACGTCTTTGGAGCGCAGGATAAAACTGGAGAAAACCCACGCAAGTCACGGGGAGAACGTACAAACTCCGTATAAACAGCACCCGCAGTTAGGATCAAAACCCGGGTCCCTGGGTGTTATAAGGCAGCAACTCTACAGATGCGCCACCATGTTGCCCACGTTCCAAAGAGCATTACAATAACTTGTTTTATAACAGCAAAGCTCCACGAGTGTTGTGTGATTATTTATGGTCTTTAGTCATTCGAGCAGAACATATTGTTGTTCCTTTACGATCCAAAATCTCCAGACAGGATCAGGGCTCACAGGAGACTCACTGCCATGCATTGTAATCATGAAGCCCCTGATATACCGATCAGCCAAAACATTATGACCACTGACAGGCGAAGTGAATAACAATGGTTATCTTCTTACAATGGCACCTGTCGAGGGGTGGGATATAATAGGCAGCAAGTGAACAGTCAGTTCTTGATTTATTCACAAAATGCTGGAGTAACTCAGCAGGTCAGGCAGCATCTCGGGAGAGAAGGAATGGGTGATGCTTTGGGTCAAAACCCTTCTTCAGACTGAAGAAGTCAGTTCTTGAAGTTGATGTGTTGGATGCAGGAGAAATGGGCAGGAGTAAAGACCTGAGCGACTTTGACAAGGGCCAAATTGTTATGGCCAGACGACTGGGTCAGAGCATCTCTGAAACGGCAAGACTTGTGGGGTGCTCCCAGTCAGCAGTGGTGAGTACCTCCCGACAGTGGTCCGAGGAGGGACAAACCACAAACTGGCGACAGGGTGTTGGGCGCCCAAGGTTCATCGATGCGCGAGGGCAACGAAAGCTATCCCGTCTGGTCCGAACCGACTGTGAGAAGACAACAATCCGGTGGAGGGAGTGTGATGCTCTGGGCAATGTTCTGCTGGGAAACCCTGGGTCCGGCCATTCATGTGGACGTCAATTTGAGACGTGTCACCTTCCTAAACATCGTTGCTGACCAGGTACACCCCTTCATGGCAATGGTATTCCCTGATGGCAGTGGCCTCTTTCAGCAGGATAATGCACCCTGCCACACTGCACACATTGTCCAGGAATGGTTTGAGGAACACGATGAAGTGTTCACGGTGTTGCCCTGGCCAAATTCTCCAGACCTCAATCCGATTGAGCTGTGGGATGTGCTGGATCGACAAGTCCGACCCACGGCTGCTCCACCTCGCAGGACTTGAAGGATCTGCTGCTAATGTTTTGGTGCCAGATACCACAGGACACCTCAGGTGTCTTGTAGAGTCCATGCCTCGGCGGGTCAGCACTGTTTTGGCGGCACACGGAGGACCAACAGCATATTAGGCACGTAGTCATAATGTTTTGGCTGATCGGTGTATACCAGCCATGACTTTCAATTGGTGCAAGATCGCAGGCTACCTGTTTACCCTGAGGATCCCTGTTTCTCTGCATCTCTCCTGAACATTAAGTCAGGTACACCCTTTATAACACTGCGACCTTTATACCAAAAAACAAATGGTGGAGTAAGTCAGGCAGCATCTGTGAAGGGAATGAATAGAAGGCATTTTGAGTTTCACACTAATAGCAGGTCTCGACCCAAAACGTCACCAATGCAATCTCTCCATAGATGCTGTCTGACCCGCTGAGTTCCTCCAGCACTTTGTGGTTTGCTCAAGATGCAGCATCTGCAGTTCCTTGTGTCACCTGCAATTTTTAGATTTTGTTTCACCCAAAATTGTTAGGTAGCAAGACAATTTGTTTATTAAACCATCAGTGTGGCAATTGATACTTTCTGTATAATTGCCTGAGGGCAATAGCCATCTTCAAATCTAAGATATTTTCAGAGATCATAAACCTTGTGTTATTGTTGAATGAAGCCAGTTTAGTCACCTTACTGAATTCTATTTAAAGAAAATCTCCGGGTACACCATGACTGGTGTGGGATTCTGGGAACAGCTGCTCACACAATTGTCCGCTCCCAATATTACGGTTGGAAATAATGAGATATTTTGGGCTCAAAGTGCGGTTGAAACTGTACACATCGCAGGGGTGATGTTGGTGTGGCACGGTGGCGCAGCGGTAGAGTTGCTGCCTTACAACGCCAGAGACCCGGGTTTGATCCTGACTACGGGTGCTGTCTGGACAGAGTTTGTACGTTTTCCCCGTGACCCGCGTGGGTTTTGTCCGGGTGCTCCGGGTTCCTCTCACACTCCATGCAAGACGCACAGATTTGTAGGTTAATTGGCTTGGTAAAATCGTAAATTGTCTCTAATGTGAGTAGGATAGTGTTAATGTTCGGAGACCGCTGGTCGGCTCGGCGGGCCGAAGGGCCTGATTTCACACTGTATCACTAAACTAAACAAGTGTACCGCACATTGTTTAGTTTTAGTTTAGTTTAGAGATACAGCTCTGAAACAGGCCCTTCGACCCACCGGGTCTGCGCCGACCAGCGATCCCCGCACATTAACATATCTTACACCCACTAGGGACAATTTTTACATTTACCAAGCCAATAAACCTACAAACCTGTACGTCTTTGGAGTGTGGGAGGAAACGGAAGATCTCGGAGAAAACCCACGCAGGTCAGGGGCAGAGCGTACAAACTCCGCACAGACAGCACCCGTAGTCGGGATCGAACCTGGGTCTCTGGCGCTGCACGCGCTGTAAGGCAGCAACTCTACTGCTGCGCCACCGTGCCTGAAAAAAGGTGTCACACCTGGAAGAAGATGAAACGTTGATGGGCTTGACTAACCACTACCTGTTAGTCAAATACTAATTATATTCACCGCATACCAATAAGAGCCATCAGCAATACGCAGTTCCCAGAACAATGACGAATCAAGCAGTGGTTTTTTTAATCCTACTGGTACAACACTAACCAAATTGTTCAAAGTCTTTTGCTCTGATTGGTTTCAGAATTACTTAAAAGAGGAAAAAAAAAGATCTGCATTGAAAATGAAAAGCGTTCCGGGGGGTCTTGATTGAGATTAAATTAAAGTTACTGCAACAGTGGCCCATCCCCATGAGAAAAGCAATCAGATTTTCACATGTATCAATAGATTTAGCCAAAATAGCATTAATTAATTGAGTCTGTACAATTCTGGTCTCGATACACTTTGCAATTATTGCAAAGGTACAGAAAAGAGCAAGCTACGTGATTAAAAGATGAACAAGATGAATCACAGAGGAGCAAATACTGAAATTAATCACATCTTACTCCGAAAGGAAAAGTTTGTTATGTGATGCGCGATTGTTGATTTCATGATCCTAATCAGAATGAGATAAGGTGTTTGAAGCCATCTATATACTAAAACTCTCGATGGTTTGTTTGTTTCTGAACTACAGCCAAAACGCTACACGATAGCGCAACAATTTTAGGGCCACCTTACTCACCGTCGTCCCTTTGGTGCTAACGGAAGAAGTTTCATTGAAATCGGTGCTTTATTTTAAATCTATCTCCTAGGGAGGGAGGGGGAGGAGGGAGGGAGGGGGGTGGGGGGAGGAGGGAGGGAGGGGGTGGGGGTGGGTGGAGAGGGAGGGGGGGGTGGGGGGAGGAGGGAGGGAGGAGGGGGGAGGAGGGAGGGAGGGGGTGGGGGGAGGAGGGAGGAGGGGGGTGGAGGGAGGGGGAGGGAGGGATGGAGGGGGTGGAGGGAGGGAGGAGGGGAGGGGGGGGGAGGAGAGGGGTGCCGCACCAATGCAGGAGAGGTTTGGGCCCAACGGGTCCACTTGGTCCTAGTATATGTTTAAAATGGCTCTGTGGAAATGGGGAATGTGGGTATGGGCGGCTCGGTGGCGCAGCAGTAGAGTTGCTACCTTATAGCGCCAGAGACCCAGGTTCTGTTCCTGACCGCGGATGCTGTCAGTACGGAGTTTGTATGTTTCTCCTGTGATCGCGTGGCTTTTTCTCCGGGTGCTCCGGTTTCCTCCCACACGCCAAAGACATAAAGGTTTGTAGGTTAATTGGCTTTGGGTAAAATTGTAAATTGTCTCTTGTGATTTTTGTTAGATTTAGAGATACAGCGCAGAAACAGGCCCTTCGGCCCCACCGGGTCCGCGCCACCCAGCGATCCCTGCACATTAACACTATCCTACACACACTAGGGACAATTTTTACATCGCCCAGCCAATTAACCTACAAACCTGTACGTCTTTGAGTGTGGGAGGAAACCGAAGATCTCAGAGAAAACCCACGTACAGACGGCGCCCGTAGTCAGGATCGAATCTGAGTCTCCGGCGCTGCATTCGCTGTAAGACAGCAACTCTACAGCTGCGCCACCGTGCCGCCCTTGTGCTAGTGTATAGGGTTAGAGCAAACTTAGTGGGCCGAAGGGCTTGTTTCCGCGCTGTATCACTAAAGTCTAAAGTCTAAAGAAACAATATTTAATTGAGTATTCATTCCATGAATGTATCACTGTAACTTCTAGTAACATTTCACTGAATTGAGAATGAGAGGAATTATTCTTCCTCAGTGTAACGTTTTGGGATGGCAGGTATAGGCAAAACAAGACACAGTGTGCTCATTATGCTTGGAGGAAAAAATTGGCTTTAGATCCCTCGCCATAGAAATTATGTTCCCTTACACCCGTTTCTTAGCTGTAAAAACCCTCAGTAAATCCCACAGACCAGCTAATTGCAAGACGGTGGGTCACGATTCCCAATCCACCAGCTTTCTCTTGTCTTTTGATCTCTATTGACTGAGAGTGATTGACCAACAGGTTTAGACTACAAAGCCATCATTGCTCACATGCATACCAGGATGATCCCAGAAATGGCAACATAGCAATCTTCATATTTAACCATCACACTGCCTTCACTATCCATGGTGGCGCAGCGGGTAGAGTAGCTGTCTTCCAGCACCATAGACTCAGGTTCGATCCTGACAACGGGTGCCATCCATATGGAGTTTATACTTTTCTCCCCGTGACCATGTGGGTTTTCTCTGGGAGCACATTCCAAAGTTTGTAGGTTAATTGTCTATGGTAAAATTGTAAATTGTCCCCAGTGTGTGTGGGATTTAGATTTTAGATTTAGATTTAGAGATACAGCGCGGAAACAGGCCCTTCGGCCCACCGGGTCCGCTCCGCCCAGCGATCCCCGCACATTAACACTATCCTACACACACTAGGGACAATTCTTTTTTACATTTGCCAGCCAATTAACCTACACACCTGTACGTCTTTGGAGTGTGGGAGGAAACCGAAGATCTCGGAGAAAACCACGCAGGTCACGGGGAGAATGTACAAACTCCATACAGACGGTGCCCGTAGTCAGGATCGAACCTGAGTCTCCGGCGCTGCATTCGCTGTAAGGCAGCAACTCTACCGCTGCACCACCGTGCCGCCCATATAGTGTTATTGTGTGGGTTGATCGATGGGACAGTGCAGACTCAGTGGGCCGAAGGGGCCTATTTCCAGGCTGGACCTCTAAACTAAACTGAACTAAGATGCTTAGAAACTTAGAAACATAGAAACATAGAAAACAGGTGCAGGAAGTGGCCATTTGGCCCTTCGAGCCAGCACCGTCATTCATTGTGATCATGGCTGATCATCCACAATCAGTAACCTGTGCCTGCCTTCATCTTTGTATATTAAAGAATATGTGCTTCAAAATCTTCATTGCTCATTTCCAATGACTCCATTTCAATGGAAAATCAGCAATTCTGTGAAATTATAGCATTCAGTGCTATCAACTATTCAATATGATCATGGCCGATCATCCAGGAATCAGTACCCCATTCCTGCTTTCTCCGCATATCCTTTGATTCCGTTAGCCCTAAAAGCTATATCTAACTCTCTCTTGAAAACAACATAGACAGAAACTGACAAAAGATACAGCAAAAATAGTTAAATGGTTTTTTAAACAGATAATCGAGAACCAGAGGACATAGGTTAAGTTGAGAGGCGGAAAATTTAATAGGAACCTGTGAGGTAACTTTTCTACATAAAGGGCGGTGGGCAGATGGAAAGAGCTGTCGGAGAGCTTTAGAGGGTTATGGGCCAAGAACGGGCAAGTGGGATTAGTGTAGTTGGGACATGGGTTTTTTATTAATCAAAATAATATATACAATAAAATAAAACCAAAACAGATCCCACCAGCATAATACAAGACAAACAATAAACTATTATACAACTATATTACACTCCTTGTCAAGGATGCATTCAACCCTCCGCGGTGCCCAGCGGTCCCCGGAAATCCCCCAGGGCACCCGTGGAGAGCGCGTTAGTCGCTCTCTAACCCCACCCGGGGCGCGGATGTAAGCCCCGGAAAAGGGGCAGGCAGCTGGCTCGGGCAGAGCCCTCTTCCGCCTGGCGCCGTGACTTGCGGACGGCCACCTTGGCCAGGCATGGTTGGGACACGTGGGCAAGTTGGGCCGAAGGGCCTTTCTGCATGCTGTGTGACTCTATGACTATGATATAAGGTGCAGGAGGAACTCCACGGGTCAGACAGCATCTCTGACAGATATGAATGAATGATGTTCAGGTCGGGACCCTGGTTATAGAAGGGGGGAGAAAGCTGGAAGAGAGGTGGGGGCGAGACAAAGCCAGGATAACTGGAGACAGGCGAGGCAGGGGTGGGGGGGAGGGGGAGGGGGGGTGTCGATTGGCAGATTGTTGTTCAAAGGCCAGAGATGGAAAATACGCAGAGCTGTAAGATAAAGAGCTTCAGCACGGTGGCGCCAGTGGTAGAGTTGCTGCCTTACAGCAAATGCAGCGCCGGAGACCCAGGTTCGATCCCGACTACGGGTGCTGTCTGTACGGAGTTTGTACGTTCTCCCCGTGACCTGCGTGGGTTTTCTCCGAGATCTTCGGTTTCCTCCCACACTCCAAAGATGTTCAGGTTTGTAGGTTAATTGGCTTGGTAGATTTCAAAAAAAAATTGTCCCAGGTGTGTGTTGGATAGTGTTAACATGCGGGGATCGCTGGTCGGCGCGGGCCTGGTGGGCCTGTTTCTGCGCGGTAACTCTAAACTAAGGAGAGAAGAGGCGTGAAATGGAAAGCTAGGGAGGGGATAGACGTGGAAGGTGACGGGGAAGAGGAAAGAGGGATTGGATCCTGGGAAAAATGGATGCACATCAAGGGAAAGAAGGTGGTTAATGTGGGGTGTAGGGAAAGAACTGCAGATGTTGGTTTAAATTGAAGTTACTCCTGCTTTTAGTGCCTGTCTTTGGTGAATGTAGGGGGTGGGGCTGGAAGGGGGGGTTCGTCTTCCTCTGTTAGTTACCTATAAAGGGAGAGTATAACCATGGCAACATTTACACATTTTCTTTTCTGCAATATCATACTGTACATGTGGCTCCAGCAATGGCTGCCTTGCCAACAATCCATCTGTCCCATCCTTCTTTTGTTGTTTGTTTGTTTGTGTTAAATGTATGTTTTGGTGTTCTTTACCTTGTTTTATGTGGGGGGGGGGGGGGTTGTTGGGGGAAACTTTTTCTAATCTCTTACCTCGACGGAGATGCAATATTTTTCTGTATCGTATCTCTGTCCACACTGTGGCCTAACATCGAGGAGTTGGCGGTCTTTGCTGGAGACCGACTTCGAGAGCTCCACTGTGGGAGCCTGTGGGACTTATGATCGTGGAGCTCGCGGTCTCTGTCAGAGACCGACTTTGGGAGCTCCAAGTCGCAGGAGCTTCGACCGCCCCTGACGCAGAGGCTTCGACCGCCGGCTGTGGGAGCTTCCATCACCCCGACTGCGGATGGTTCAACTGCCCCGACCGCGGGGGAATAAGAGGAAGAAGGTTAGATTTAGATTTAGATTTAGAGATACAGCGCGGAAACAGACCCTTCGGCCCACCGGGTCCGCTCCGCCCAGCAATCCCCGCACATTAACACTATCCTGCACCCACTAGGGACAATTTTTTTTACGTTTGCCCAGCCAATTAACCTACATACCTGTACGTCTTTGGAGTGTGGGAGGAAACCGAAGATCTCGGAGAAAACCCACGCAGGGTCACGGGGAGAACGTACAAACTCCGTACAGACGGCGCCCGTAGTCAGGATCGAACCTGAGTCTCCAGCGCTGCATTCGCTGTAAGGCAGCAACTCTACCGCTGCGTCACAGTACTTTATTGCCTTCCATCACAGTGAGGAACGTGGGGAATCCACTGTGGTGGATGTTTATGTTAACTTTTATGTAGTTGTGTGTCTTGTTGCTTTTATTTTAGTATGGCTGTATGGCAATTCGAATTTCACTGTACCTTAATTGGTACACGTGACAATAAACTGGCCTTGAAACCTTGCTTTCAGGAAGAACATGACCTTCCCTGTCCAATATATCACATCACTTTACTAATCACCGGCTAGCTGCAAAAGGAACATTCAAGGAACATTCATATTTGAACAAGAGAATTAACAGGGTGATTTAAAAACAAAACTTTTAGTCCTTATTGCTGCTTTATGCGCCGACGTAAAATATTTAAAAATTATATGTTTAATATGTATGGCACTGTGAATATATGGAAGTGAATTATTTCAAGCTGCTATTAATTTAATTTTCATACATCTTTCACAGGATATTTTGAATATCATTATTAAACTGTTGAAAGAAAGACACTGAGTGTACTCTTCAGTGTGCAGCTTCAGGGAAAAATTGACTATGGAAGAGCTTGTTATTTGCCACTCCAATCTGATTCCCCATTCAATAATTCCCTCATATTTTGCTTGGGCAGCTGACAACCCAGCGATATGAATTTTGATTTCACAAATTTCAAGTACCTCCTGCATTCCCCCCCTCAAACTCCTCCCCCACCCATCACCCTACTAGTTCTACTAGTTTGCATCTTTGAACCCCTGTTGTTAGCACATCTTCCCCAGCCTGCAATTGGTCAGCCAACAACTGCAAGTAACATTTGTATCGCCTCTCTCTCCGTCCCTCCCCCACCCTCGTCATTGTACCCGCTTCAAAGTCATCTTGT
>NC_135979.1:28989812-29007312 GCF_053455715.1 Rhinoraja longicauda
TGTGTGTATGTGTGTTTGTGTGTGTGTGCGCGTACCTGTCATGTGTATTTGTGTGCGCTCGTGTGCATGGTGTGCGCATGCGATGCATGTGTGTGTGTGTGTGCATAGTTGTGTGTTGCTGTGTGTATGCGTGTGTTATGCATGTGTGCGTGTTGCTGTGTGTGCATGTGTGTGTGCATGTGCGCGTGTACATGTGTGTGTGTTGCTGTATGTGTGCATGTGTTTGTTGCTGTTTGCATGTGTATGTGTGTTGCTGTGTGTATGTGTGAGTGTGCATGTGCATGGGTGTGTGCATGTGCGCATGTGCATGTGCATGTGTGCATGCATGTGTGCATGTGTGCATGTGTGGGTGCATATGTGCATGCATGTGTGTGCATGTGTGTGCATGTGCATGTGTGCATGTGTATGTGCGCATATGTGTGTGTGCATGTATGCATGTGCATGTGTGTGTGTGTGTGCATGAGTGCATGAGTGCATGGGTGTGTATATCTGTGTGTGCATGTGTTTGTGTGATGCTGTGTCTGTGTGTGTGCATGTGCATGTGTGCATATGTGTGTGCATGTGTGCATATGTATGAGTGCATGTATGCATGTGCATGTGTGTGCTTGTGTGCTGTGCATGTGTGTGTGCATGCGCATGTGTGTGTGCATGTGTATGTGCATGTGTGTGTGCATGTGTGCGTGCATGTGTGTGTGTGTGCATGTGTGTGCGTGTATGTGCATGTGTGTGTGTGCATGTGTGTGTGTGCATGTGTGTGTGTGCATGTGTGTGTGTGCATGTGTGTGCATGTGCTGGAAACAAAGGAGGCAGACTGCAGTTCTCTCAGCTGAAGGGGTCAATGGAAAGTAAAAGAGACTTGGCCACCAATGGGTATCAGTGACTTGTCTGAGTTAATAAGGGAATTCTCCTGCTGTTAGCTTTGAAATGAAACCACCGTTGTTTAATCAACTACAGCAATTAAAGATGACCTACGAGCACTGAGCTCTGAAGGACAGCTGCTTCAAATTATATTTCACGCGCCATAAGCTTGCAGTGTAGCCTTTCTGTTATTGAAAAGGGACATGAATAATCCGTTCCTGGGGATAACTGTGATGAAGTTAATGCTGATGTGTACCATTTAATAAAATAGCTGTTGTGACGATGTGTAAAGAAAGAGAGATCAGGCAGCATCAGGAAAGAGAAACAATATTAATATTTCAGGAAGGAACTGCAGATGCTGGTTTCCACCAAAGATAAGCACAAAAATGCTGGAGTAAGCCATTCCTTCTCTCCAGAGATGCTGCCTGTCCCGCTGAGTTACTCCAGCATTTGGTGTCTATCTTTAATATTTCAGGACCCTCCAATTGGTGCTGGTAATACTTTGAAATGTTGACTCCGTTTCTCTTTCCACGGAGGCTGACCGACCTGCTGAGTGCTTCCAATATATTCTGCTTTGCGACTTTAGTTCAGTTGTGAGGCAGCCCTACATTCACAAACACTTGAAGCATTCTTACAAAATAGAAGCAAGATGTTGCTTTCCGCCACTTCCAACGGGATCCCGCCACCAGCCACATGTTCCCATCTCCACCCCTTTCCACCATCCGCAGA
Organism: Rhinoraja longicauda; assembly: GCF_053455715.1. Taxonomy (NCBI): domain Eukaryota; kingdom Metazoa; phylum Chordata; class Chondrichthyes; order Rajiformes; family Arhynchobatidae; genus Rhinoraja; species Rhinoraja longicauda. The sequence continues at coordinate 28,991,400 of NC_135979.1, forward strand.
CCATTAACCTCCGCAACTCCCTGGTTAACTCATCCCTTCCCACCCACACCACCCCCTCCCCAGGTACCTTCCCCTGCAACCGCAGAAGATGCAACACCTGTCGCTATACCTCCTCCCTCGACTGTCCCAGGACCCCGACAGTCCTTTCAGGTTAGGCAGAGGTTCACTTGCACCTCCTCCAACCTCACCTTCTGTATCCGTTGTTCACGATGTGGGCTCTTATACATCGGCGAGACCAAACGCAGACTGGGCGATCGTTTCGCGGAACACTTTCGCTCAGCCCACCTGAACCTCCCTGATCTCCCGGTTGCTGGACATTTTATTTTCCTTCCCATTCCCACACAGACCTTTCTGTCCTCGGTCTCCTCCATTGTCAGAGTGAGGCTAAACGCAAATTGGAGGAACAGCATCTCATATTTCGCTTGGGCAGCTTACAGCCCAGTGGTATGAATATTGATTTCTCTCACTTCAGGTAGCCCCGGCATTCCCTCTCTCTCTGTCCCTCCCCCACACAAGTCGCACCAGCTTCTCGTTTTCACCCAACAAACAGCTATCAATGGCGTTTCCTTGATCATCGTTACTTTTTTACATGTCTTTCATTCATTGTTCTTTATCTCTCCACATCACTATCTATATCTATCGTTTATATCTCTCGTTTCCCTTATCCCTAACCAGTCTGAAGAAGGGTCTCGACCCAAAACGTCACCCGTTCCTTCTCTCCAGAGATGCTGCCTGTCGTGCTGAGTTACTCCAGCTTTTTGTGTCTACCTTCAATGCATTCAATGCATTATTGATAGGAAGGGGGGATTTTCATTTTGAGAGAAGCAGTTTCAGTCAGTTTCATTACTCTCTTGGTTCTCATGAATTAACATGAAATGAAGCAGGGATCAGCAACAATGCCCAGTTCAACACAATTTGATTGATTCTGGAGAGTTGCCGGTTCCTGGGTAATTATGAAGTGACATTATCATCAGCCCCTCTCTGGTTAAGTAAACATTATTCTCCTCTAAAGCCACTTCTAAGCAGTTCTCATTTGAGTCACACATACACACTGTTCAACCCCTTTCTCCTCACCCCACTCTCCATCCTCTGTCCTGTTTTAGTAACTGAATGATTTTATAATGATGTAACGTGGATTGTTTTCTCTGGAGGCTGAGGGAAGACCTGATGTATGTATATAATACGTGTAAGAAAATAACTGCAGATGCTGGTACAAATCGAAGGTATTTATTCACAAAATGCTGGAGTAACTCAGCGGGTCAGGCAGCATCTCAGGAGAGAAGGAATGGGCGACATTTCGGGTCGAGACCCTTCTCCAGTCTGAAGAAGGCTCTCGACCCGAAACGTCGCCCATTCTTTCTCTCCTGAGATGCTGCCTGACCCGCTGAGTTACTCCAGCATTTTGTGAATACATATGTATATAATATTATCAGAGGCATAGATAGGGTAGACAGCCAGAACTTGTTTCCCAGAGTTAAAATCTCAGACTAGAGGGCAGAGGTTTAAAGTGAGCAGGGCCATGTTTAAAGGCGAAGTGCAGGGCAGGTGTTTGTTTATACGAAGAGAGATGAGGGCCTAGAACAGGCAGCCAGGGTTGGTGGTAGAGCTACGCAAGTTAGTGGAGATTAAGAATCTTTTGGGGGGATAAGCACATGGACAAGCAGAAAATGGAGGGAAATGGATCACATTCAGACAGAAGGGATTTGTTTAACTAATTAGTCTGAGGAAGGGTCTCGACCCGAAACGTCACACGTTCCTTCTCTCCCGAGATGCTGCCTGACCCGCTGAGTTACTCCGGCATTTTGTGTCTACCCGAGATTTGTTTAACATGCCGTCGTGTTTAGCACGTACATTGTGGACAAAAGGCTCAGTTCCTGCTCCGTGCTGTACCCCACTTCCACGTTCAATGTTGCATGACGTTGCTGCCCTTTAGTTTGCATCAACCTCGCTGAAATCAAAGAAGATAGAAAATGTCACATCAGTCTTCTTCTCAGTGCTCTGCGAAATTAGCCTTTAATTCAGGAAGGATTCAAGGCAGTTAGTAGTTGTGGGATCCGAAATGTGCCTTAAGCTGGATGTTGGAGATACACTGTATTACACACTCATATCCATTCTGCACTTTCGCATTCATTCAGTGGCAAACTGGCAGTGGAGGATATTCATAAAGTCTTTGATTTGCAGTGAGATTATGACAGATTTAGCCAAAGCTGTCCAGAAATATTCACCTGCCATTAATACTCAAGGTTACAACTACATCCACTTGTTATGCACCAGTGTTGTCTTAAACAATTGTGAGGGACATATTGAGTTGAATACAAGTTGTGTACATATTGGGCGGCACAGTGTGGCACAGTGGCACAGCTGGTAGAGCTGCAAACTCATAGCGCCAGAGACCTGGGTTTGATCCTGACCTCGGGTGCTGTCTTTGCGGAGTCCACACGCTCGCCCCTGTAACCGCGAGAGTTTCCTCCGGGTGCTCCGGCTTCCTTCCACATCCCAAAGACGTGTGGATTTGTCGGGTAGTTGGCCTCTGTGTACCGCCCCTTGTGTGTGTAGGGAATGTGTAGAACAAGCGTGCGTACGGGTGATCGATGGTCAGCCTGGGCTTGGGCGGCCGAAGGGCCAGTTTCCATGCTGCATCTCTGAACTAATCAAAACTGATTTGTAATGCTAGGTAAAAGATGATTTTCCACTGAAGTTCCATACAGTGGAAATAAGAAACCAACTTGCATTGCCGTGGGATGACATTATAGTATAGAAATAGCAGGGGGACTGAATGGTATAACTGTGACTAAGGAATCATATTCCATCCACATAACATATGGGGTGTCCTCAATCAACAGCATTACATGTATTAGTGGCATAGCGGCACGGTGGCGCAGCGGTAGAGTTGCTGCCTTACAGCGCCAGAGACCCGGGTTCCATCCTGACTACGGGTGCAGTCTGTATGAAGTTTGTACGTTCTCCCCGTGACAGCATAGGTTTTTTTTCCAAGATCTTCATTTCCTCCCATACTCCAAAGATGTACAGGTTTGTAGGTTAAATGCCTTGGTATACATGTAAAACTTGTCCCTAGTGTGTGTAGGATAGTGTTAATGTGCGGGGATCGCTGGTCGACGCGGACTCGGTGGGCCAATGGGCCTGTTTTCGTGCTGTATCTCCGAAACGAAAAAAAACTAAAGTAAGGAAGCTCTTCAATATATGAAGATTTAACCTATTTTGAGTCATTAACATCGAGATCTGTGTTCGCCTTCCAAACAGCTGTCATAATATCTTCATTTTAAGGAACTTTGTTTAACTATACCAATTAAAATTTAGAAAATAAAGACCCAGATTGGCTACTGGACAATCAAAGACTTCCAGTATGGGCACAGTGCCGATTGGAATTGTAGAATCTCAAGATCAGAGCTAAACAAAGATATGTTGACACATGTGTGCACACACCAAAGTAAACATTCAACATCTTGAAGACACAGAGTGCTGGAGTATCTTCGAGACATCAGGCAGGATCTCAGGGGAACATGGAGAAGTGACATTTCGGGCCATAGAAACATAGAAACATAGAAAATAGGTGCAGGAGTAGGCCATTCGGCCCTTCGAGCCTGCACCGCCATTCAATATGATCATGGCTGATCATCCAACTCAGTATCCCGTACCTGCCTTCTCTCCATACCCCCTGATCCCTTTAGCCACAAGGGCCACATCTAACTCCCTATTAAATATAGCCAATGAACTGGCCTCAACTACCTTCTGTGGCAGAGAATTCCATAGTTTCACCACTCTCTGTGTGAAAAAAAACGTTCTCATCTCGGTCCTAAAAGACTTCCCCCTTATCCTTAAACTGTGACCCCTTGTTCTGGACTTCCCCAACATCGGGAACAATCTTCCTGCATTTAGCCTGTCCAACCCCTTAAGAATTTTGTAAGTTTCTATAAGATCCCCCCTCAATCTTCTAAATTCCAGCGAGTACAAGCCGAGTCTATCCAGTCTTTCTTCAGGATGAATCATTCTGATTAATTCTGACGAAGATTCCCAACCTGAAATGTGGCCCATCCATGTTCTCCTGAGATGCAGTCTGACCCATTGGCTTACTCCAACGCTCTGTATCTTCTCCCAGTAAGCCATCATTTGTAGTTCCTTGTTTCGACATTCAACATCTTGCTTGTGTTCTACAGGAATGCTTCAAGTGCTTGGGAAATGTAGGGCTGCCTTATAGTTGAGCTAAAGTTGCAAAGGCAGAACATTTTGGAAATGCTCAGCAGGTCAGTCAGCCTCTGTGGAAAGAGAAACGGAGTTAACATTTCAAAGTATTACTCCATCATCAGGACCAGCGGACATCCTGAGCTTTCTGATGCTGCCTAATCAGCTGAGAGCTTCCAGCATTTTCTCTTTTTGTTTCAGATTTCCAGCATCTACAGCTGCATTTTGCATTAAAATGGTGCAAAAATATTGGTAATCTGTTAATAACGTACAGAATCACTTTTCAAAGACGCGTCATGAGGCACAAAGAACAACTGGTCATTAAAAATGGTATTCCTTGGCTAAATGTAAAATAAGTAAAAAGATAACTGGCATAGACCATAAGACCATAGGAACAGAATTAGGCCATTCAGCACATCAGTCCTGTTCTGCCATTCAATGATGGGGGATCTATGATTCCCTCTCAACCCCATTCTCCTGCCTTCTTGCCCAAACGTTTGACGCCTTTACTAATCAACTATCTCTCAATCTCCGCTTTAAAAATACCTAATGACTTGGCCTTTTACTTTTATTCTGAGGCTGTGACCTCTGGTCCTAGACTCTCCCACTAGTTGAAACATCCTCTCCACATCCACTCTATCCAGGCCTTTCACTATTCGGTAAGTTTCAATGAGGTCCCCCCTCATCTAAACTCCAGCGAATAGAGGCCCAGTGCCATCAAAAGCTCATCGTATGTTAACCCACTCATCCCTGGAACCATTCTCCTGGTAAATATTGCTATTGCCATCATTTTCACCTTCTTTCAGATGGTTGAAGTTGTGAGCTTGCTCCACCAACCCATTATTTAGAATGCCTTAACGTGAAAGAATAGAAGATCATGGACTTGGAAAATGTCAACCACTCCATCTTAAATGGAACAATTATTCAAGTTTAGATTTAGATTTAGATTTAGAGATACAGCGCAGAAACAGGCCCTTCGGCCCACCGGGTCCGCGCCGCCCAGCGATCCCCGCACACTAACACGGTCCTACACCCACTAGGGACAATTTTTACGTTTGCTCAGCCAATTAACCTACATACCTGTATGTCTTTGGAGTGTGGGAGGAAACTGAAGATCTCGGAGAAAACCCACGCAGGTCACGGGGAGAACGTACAAACTCCGTACAGACGGCGCCCGTAGTCAGGATCAAACCTGAGTCTCCGGCGCTGCATTCGCTGTAAGGCAGCAACTCTACCGCTGCGCCACCGTGCCGCCCACGATGTTACGATGAATAGAATAGAGAAATGCACCTAGTCCAGGATGCAATGTGCTCTGAACTAATTCTAACAGTTGCAAGCTTACATGACTACCACACAATGAGTTAGTCCCTGACTGTGCACTGTTATTGCTATTGAACTGCTTAACTGCAAGGTGGAACACAAGTTAATGAAAACCAATTAAACAGCATGGAACAACCTCCGAGTTAGATAGTGGGAATGAATCTAGGATTAATCATCGTTATGCACAAAGGAATGTAGATTAGTTACATTTATGCGAAGACAGAGAGATATTTATGTGGTGCATAACTCCAATTTTTGGACTGCTGCATTGGTCATTAACATTGAATTGTGGATCTAAGCAGTGTTGCAGAGCTAATGGTTTAGGTGCCGAAGCTGTCACTGGTGCCCGAGCGGCCGTTGTTAAATTCCCCGCTAGTTAAAATCCCCCCGCTGTTTATTTAGGCTTTTTTCAAAAGATGTGCCGATGAACACCGTATCTAAGATGTGCCGATGAACACCGTATCTAAGATGTGCCGATGAACACCGTATCTAAGATGTGCCGATGAACACCGTATCTAAGATGTGCCGATGAACACCGTATCTAAGATGCCTGGGCTCTTTCCTGATGAAAGTTTGTGGAATGGCATCTTGGTAAGAGGGCTTGCAATAAATGTTCATGGAAGTGACCAAAGTTTGGATAGATAAGGGTCTGGACCCGAAACGTCACCCATTCCTTCTCTCCCGAGATGCTGCCTGACCTGCTGAGTTACTCCAGCATTTTGTGAATAAATACCTTCGATTTGTAACAGCATCTGCAGTTATTTTCTTATATAAAGTTTGGATAGATCAGTTTGTGGAGTATCCTGGCCACAGCTGCAGTCTGACACGTGGCCATCATCCTTGTGTCTTGGAGTTGTGATTTCTGGGCTTGTACGTGGGGCCCGGCACAAAGGGCAGCACGGTGTCACACAAGCTGAACTAAACATGGGAACCCATGGGGTACTGTGTGCAGTTTTGGTCTCCAAATTTGAGGAAGGATATTCTTGCTATTGAGGGCGTGCAGCGTAGGTTTACTGAGTTAATTCCCGGAATGGCGGGACTGTCATATGTTGAAATACTGGAGCGACTAGGCTTGTATACACTGGAATTTAGAAGGATGAGAGGGGATCTTATCGAAACATATAAAATTATTAAGGGGTTGGACACGTTAGAGGCAGGAAACATGTTCCCAATGTTGGGGGAGTCCAGAACCAGGGGCCACAGTTTAAGAATAAGGGGTAGGCCATTTAGAACTGAGATGAGGAAAGACTTTTTCAGTCAGAGAGTTGTGAATCTGTTGAATTCTCTGCCTCAGAAGGCAGTGGAGGCCAATTCTCTGAATGCATTCAAGAGAGAGCTGGATAGAGCTCTTAAGGATAGTGGAGTCAGGGGGTATGGGGAGAAGGCAGGAACGGGGTACTGATTGAGAATGAACAGCCATGATCACATTGAATGATGGTGCTGGCTCGAAGGGCCGAATGGCGTACTCCTGCACCTATTGTCTATTGTCTATTGCCCTCCCACACTCCAAGGACTTACAGGTTTGTGGGTTAATTGACAGTATAAATGTAACTTGTCCGTCCTGTGTGTAGGATGGTGTTAGTGTGCAGGAATCGCAGGTCGGTGTGCACTCGGTGGGCCGAAGGGCCTGATTCTGTGCTGTATCTCTAAGCTAAACTAAACTAAGCAAGACAATGAAACCCGGCATAAATGGTCATGAGTATTTTCATGCTGCAATATAGAACGACCTGTCCACAACTATGGAATGTAGTAGTCTTGCAGATCACGCGCTTGACCTTGTTCAACCAATTCCTGTGTCAAACAGAAGCAGTTGAGTCAAAAATGTCACTTTGACATGAATCTGAAGGAAAGCTGGCTTGACAATAACCGAGTTTGTGTTCTTAGCCGCCCATGCAAGTCCAGCTCACATAAGAGAGAGGGAGGATCCACCGGCTGATAATTGCTAACAAATTTCACCGGTTAAATACTGCCCATCCTTTCAATATCTATCCATGGAACCCTTGAAGTAGACACAAAATGATGGAGTAACTCAGCGGGTCAGGCAGCATCTCCGGAGAGAAGGAATGGGTGATGTTTCGGGGCGGGACCCGACATCAGTCTGAAGAAGGGCCTCGACCCGAAACGTCACCCATTCCTTCTCTCCAGAGATGCTGCCTGACCCGATGAGTTACTCCACCATTTTGTGTCGACCTTCGATTGTAACCAGCATCTGCAGTTTTTCTTCCTATCCTTGAGGTAGAGTCATTCCAGGTCCTTGCCACAAAGTTGGGAGTAATTACTGGAACTTTTCCGTCAGTCATTTCAGTTGTGAAGATTTCAATTTAGCTTCTAACATCAGAGTTTACATGCATGAGACATGACCTCCCACGTACAAAACCATGTTGACTATCCCTAATCAGCCCTCGTTCATCCAAATGCATGTACATCCTATCCCTTAGAATACTCTCTCTAGTAACTTTCCGACCACAGATGTTAAGCTCACCGGCCTGTAGTTCCCAGCCGTTTCCCTGCAGCCTTTCTTGAATAGAGGCACAACATTTACCTTCCTCCGGTCTTCCGGCACCTCGTCCGTATTTGATGGCGACACATAGATCTCAGCGAGGGCTCCTGCAATCTCCTCTCCAGCTTCCCACAGTTTCCTCGGATACATCTGATCAGGCCCGGGAGCTTCCTCTATCTTCACATGCGCCAGGAAATTCAGCACCACTGTGACCGTCACACTGACTACTCTTGAGACACTGCCAGTGACTGCCCCAAGTTCCTTCGCCCTCCTTCATTTCAATTTCACTTCCAACGTCAGAGAGTTCTCATGCGTGAGCCGTGCCAGACTCTGGCACTTCACTTAGCGCTTGAACTGAAGAAGGATCCCCTCCCGAGACAACGTCAATGCTCTGAGGTGGGTTGTGGGGGGCGTCCTGGTGCAGGGAGTCTAGTTTAGTTTGGAGATACAGCGCGGAAACAGGGGCTTTTGGCCCACCGGGTCCGCGCCGCCCAGAGATCCCCGCACACTAACACTATCCTACACACATGGGGGACAATTTTTACATTTTACATCCAACTAACCTAAAAACCTGTACGTCTTTGGAGTGTGGGAGGAAACCGAAGGTCTCAGAGAAAACCCAAGCAGGTCATGGGGAGAACGTACAAACTCCGTACAGACGGCGCCCGTAGTCAAGGTCGAACCCGGGTCTCCGGCGCTGCATTCGCTGTAAGGCAGCAACTCTACCGCTGCACCACCTACTCTACATTGCAGCATGAAAATACTCAAGTGAAGATTCATGCTGGGTTTTCATTGTCTCTCCAACACTTGGTTCTCAAGGGTTTCAATAACTTCTTTGACTGACCTGTCGGTCGGTTCATTTGTTAAGAAGGTGCATGAGGTTAAGGACCTATTGAGATGAACTATGAAGTGCACGGATTGATCTCGACCCGTTTGTCGTTCAATCGTGCATTCTGCGCTCACTGCAGCTCACGTGTTTCTCGTATTGTGAGACAAAGGGAGGCACGTTCACAGGTTGACGTGTCCAGATCTGAACGTTGATGGTGGTCCGGTCGCAGCCTGGGGCTTGAGTGGATCAGACTCCTCTCCAAGAGGCCAGACATACGGATCAAAGATGGCCTGCAGCAGCACAGCACAGTGGAGCAGCAGTGGAGGACTCCAACTACATCACCCATTGGGGCAGCACTGTGGCACAGTGTCAGAGACCCGGGTTCAATCCTGACTACGGGTGCTGCCTGTACAGATTTTGTACAGAGTCTGTACGGTCTGAAAGAAGGGTCTCGACCCGAAACGTCACCCAGTCCTTCAGTCCAGAGATGCTGCCTGACCTGCTGAGTTACTCCAGCATTTTGTCTCTGTGTGCAGACTTTTATATGACTAATCCCTAAATTCCTCCACTGATGGAAACATCTCAACATCTACTGTGACTGCTCCATTAAGGGTCCTGTTTCAGTAGGTTCACCCCCCTGCCCCCCCCCCCCACCCCCCCCATTCAGCTGAACCCCAAACATATGATTTGTTTTCTTTAGCTGAAGTGGGAAACAGGCTGTCGAGAGACTTAAGATGAGGTGGAGGAAGAACTCATTATAAAGCCATTTAGTTTAGATTAGTTTAGAGATACAGTGCAGAAACAGGCCCTTTGGCCCACTGGGTCCGCGCCGACCAGTGATCCCCGCACATTAACACTATTCTATACCCTCTATGGTCAATTTTTACATTTACCAAGCCAATTAACCTACAAACCTGTGCATCTTTGGAGTGTGGGAGGAAACCGAAGATCTCGGAGAAAACCCACGCAGGTCACGGGGAGAACGTACAAACTCCGTGCAGACAGCACCCGTAGTCGGGATCGAACCCGGGTCTCCGGCGCTGCATTCGCTGTAAGGCAGCAACTCTACCGCTGTACCACCGTGACCGCCCTGACATTGTCTTTGGGAGAAGCCAACATGATTCAACGTCCATGGATGAAGACGTGAACATGAATCAGTGCCCAATGGTGCAGTGCCAAGCGTCCAACTGCAGCCAGGTTAATTAAGTCCAAAATGCTGAGAGGATTGAGAGCATTTAAACAAGTTATACCACAAACCATGTTCCCACACAGAGGATATTTTGAAGCTTACCCTCCAGTAGCGGCACGGTAGCGCAGCGGTAGAGTTGCTGCTTTACAGCGAATGCAGCGCCGGAGACTCAGGTTCGATCCTGACTACGGGTGCTGCACTGTAAGGAGTTTGTACGTTCTCCCTGTGACCTGCGTGGGTTTTCTCTGAGATCTTCGGTTTCCTCCCACACTCCAAAGACGTACAGGTATGTAGGTTAATTGGCTGGGTAAATGTAAAAATTGTCCCTAGTGGGTGTAGGATAGTGTTAATGTACGGGGATCGCTGGGCGGCACGGACTTGGAGGGCCGAAAAGGCCTGTTTCCGGCTGTATATATATGATATGATATGATAGTAGTCTAGGAAAAAAACTGCAGATGCTGGTTTAAATCGAAGGTAGACACAAAATGCTGGAGTAACTCAGCGGGTCAGGCAGCTTCTCGGGAGAGAAGGAATGGGTGACGTTTCGGGTCGAGACCCTTCTTCAGATTGATGTCAGGGGAGGGGGCGGGATGCCCCGGAAACGTCACCCATTCCTTCTCTCCCGAGGTGCTGCCTGACCCGCTGAGTTACTCCAGCATTTTGTGTCTACCTCGGGTAGTCTATCTACTCCGACTCAAGCAACCAATTGCATTTCGAAAGCCCATAATGCCTTTGTTTAGTTTAGTTCGGAGATACAGCGCGGAAACAGGCCCTTTAGCGCAACGAGACTGCACGGGCTGGCGATCCCCGTACACTAACACTACCCTACACACACTCAGGACAATTTTATATTTACACCAAGCCAATTAACCGACATCTTTGGAATGTAGGAATGAGGAAACCAAAGACCTCAATGAAAACCCACTCAGGTCACGGGGAGAACTGACAAACCCTGTACAGACAAGCACTCATAGTCAGGATCGAACCCGGCTCTCTGGCGCTGTAAGGCAGCAGCTCTAACGCTGCGCCAACGTGCTTTTACATTATCTGCCAAACCGCTTCATGCTTTCATTACACTTGAAGTAAAGGAATTGTGATTGAAATTGGTTTAAAATCCATTAACCTATTCTCCAGTTCTATTATCTTGATTTATTTGGAATAAATACAAATTAGGAGCAGGAGCAGGAATATAAGGGTGCATTGAGTCGACGCTTATATTCAACAACAGAGCCAATGATCTTACCGATTATCGCTTAGTCTGCCTAAACAATAAATACTTGGTATACCTTGACAAGACTTCCTCCTCCAATTTCCCGCTAAGAGATGGTACACTTTTCATGAGTGCTAAAGTTCACAAGTTCTGGGAGCACGATTAGGCCACTTGGCCCATCAAGTCTACTACGCCATTCAATAATGGCTGATCTAACTCTCCCTCTCAATCCCATTCTCCTGCCTTCTCCCCGTAATCCCTGACACCCTTACTGATCAGAAATCTGTCAATCTCCACCTTGAAAACTTTCAGTATCATTTTTAACACTTACACACCCTTTCTGAAGCTTGAATAGCGAGACTAAATTTATAATGTGCATTAGGTTTTGATAAGTATGATGCTAAACCTTAGTGTAGACCTTATATTCACTTATTCTGGTTCTGCATGTGTGATTCCAGTCTCTCCACTGGATTGAGAAGGTGAGTTTGAGAATTATGTCCGCAATATATGGGCGGCTCGGTGGCGCAGCGGTAGAGTTGTTGCCTTACAGCGCCAGAGTCCCGGGCTCGATCCTGACCACGGGCGCTGTCTGTACGGAGTTTGTACGTTCTCCCCGTGACCTGCGTGGGTTTTCTCCGTGAACTCCGGTTTCCTCCCACACTCCAAAGACGTCAAGGTTTGTGGGATAGTTGGTTTGGATTAATAGTAAATTGTCCCCATGCCCATCCAAACTAAACTAAACTAAACTAAACTAAACTAAACTAAACTAAACTAAACTAAACTAAACTAAACTAAACTAAACTAAACTAAACTAAACTAAACTAAACTAAAAATATATGTACAAAATGGAGTCCATCCCAGGAAACATTCCCAGCCCGTGTTATCTGTTAATACACACTTTCGTGCTCTTAGTCTACCTACTTTGTTATCCATTTTACAGCATATCTGGACAATGAATTTTAGGTTTACCGTTCATGCAGATCCTTAAGTTCCGCTATGTTAATTTATCCTCATTTATATTTCACACTGTTTCCCAATGAGCTACGTTTCACATTTGTCAGCATTATATATCATCGTCGTTTATCTTCCCAATTGCATGGCTAATCTAGACTCTGCTATAAATTGTGCACTGTGTCAGCTGTGGTCCACTTTTGTCTCTAAATCAAAGGATTGAGGGGTCAAGGGTCGTCAGCATATGATCCAGGCTAATGCATCAGTGGAGTACGAAGAACCTGCTCCACTGGCAGAGGCATCAGCCCTCAGAAGACACATTACCCAAGTCCTCATTTAGACGGATGTAAATGATCCATTATTTCATCTCAATCCTCTGGTTATTCATTGCTCAAGCAACATCACGTGTTCTCTGGAGACACGAAGAAGTACAGGCGCCGGTTTACAATTAAAGACACAAAGTGCTGGAGTAACTCAGCAGGTCAGGCAGCATCCCTGCAGAATGTGGACAGGTGATGTTTCGAGTCGGGACCCTTTTTCAGATTGATTGCAGGGGTGGGAGGGAAAGAAACTTAGAAGAGTGGAGAGGCAGGGCAAAGCACGGCAGCTTTGAAGAAGAGCTCTGGACCAATACATCACACCCATGGTCTCCACGGATGCTGCTTGACCTACTGAGTTACTCCAGTATTTTGTGTCTTTCCCTGACAAACCAGTATCAGCAGTTCCTTGTTTCTACACATCTAGTAAAAAAACATTTAAAATAATGAACAACATTTAAATAATCTAAAACAATTTACATTGTATTATAATGTATTGTATATTATTGTTGTATGCACTAAGAAACATGTTAACCTTAGAGAGAAATATCAGAGTGTGGAATAATAGTGTTGCAGCAGGATAACGTTAAAGAGAAAGTGCAGATAACAAAAATAAAGTTCAAGTTCCACAATGAGGTGGGTTGGAAGATCCCGACTACACCGTAGCCTGGAGGAGGAGTTCCAGTTGTCTGATAACAGTGGGGAATAACTTGTCTCTGAATCTGGTGGTGGATGCTTTCTAGCTATTATATCCTCTTCCCAATGCGGGAGGGATTGACTAGAGTGTAAATGGCCCTTCATTATGCTGGCCGCTTTCTCAAGGCAATGTGAAGTGTGTTCCTTGGGGGAGAGTGGGAGAGTAGTTTTGGGAGAGAGTAGTCTCCTGAGGAAGTAGAGGTGTTGGTGTGCTTCCTTGGTGTTGGTCAAGGACATATCATCGATTATATTTAATCCTACGACCACCTCCACTCTCGCATTTGCCCTGTCTATTCCTTTCATGATCTTATACACTGTCCTGGGAGTTACTCTGCAAACTCCTGCCCGATATTTTTAGCTGGCCATATCTAGAAGAGCTTTCACAACCAGGCAGTAAATATTTTAAAAATATGTACATTAATGTTTTACTTTGTGCATGAAAAAAGTGCGTTGGTCAACAGTTTTTGACTTTACCACATAAAGATATGCACAGTTAATTTGTCGTTCAGCAAGGTGAACGGGTCACGGTGGCGCAGCGGTAGAGTTTCTGCCTTACTGCGAATGCAGCGCCGGAGACCCAGGTTCGATCACGACTACGGGTGCTGTCTGTACGGAGTTTGTAAGTTCTCCCCGTGACCTGCGTGGGTTTTCTCCGAGATCTTCGGTTTCCTCCCACACTCCAAAGACGTACACATATGCAGGTTAATTGGCTTGGTAAATGTTAAAACAAATTGTCCCCAGTGGATGTAGGATAGTGTTAATATGCGAGGATCGCTGGTCGGTACAGACTCAGAGGACCGAAGGGCCTGTTTCCATGCCGCATCTCTAAACTAAACTAAACTAAAAAAGTTTTACATTATTATTTGCAAGCAAATCTCTTCTGTATCAAATGTTTACATATTCCACATCATTCACTTAAGGGAGCCTGATTCTTAACCAGACCCTGGAGACAGTAATATTAAATAGAAAATGTACTTAGATTACAAAATGATGGCAAATATGACAATCTTATATCTTTGAACCAAACATAAAAAATGTTGGAATATGTAGGAAGGAACTGCAGACGCTGGTTTACACCGAAGTTAGACACAAAATGCTGGAGTAACTCAGTGGGTCAGACAGCATCTCTGGAGAGAAGTGATGGGTGATGTTTCGGGTCGAGACCATCAGCCCAGAGTGTTGGAAATATTCAGCATGTCAGGCAGCATCTGTGGAGAGATAAACAGAGTGAACATTTCAGGTTGCTGACCTGTATACAGCCACATTGACCTGAATCTTTGACCGTGTTTTCCTCTCCGCTGATCTGCTGTTTCCATTATTTTCATTTAGTTTAATTTAGTTTAGAGATACAGCGAGGAAACAGGCCCTTCGGCCCACCGAGTCAACACCGACCAGCGATCCCCACACATTAATACTATGCTACACACACTAGAGACAATATACTTTTATACCAAGCCAATTAACCTACAAACCTGTACGTCTTTGGAGTGTGGGAGGAAACCGAAGATCTCGGAGGAAACCCACGCAGGTCACGGGGAGAACGTACAAACTCTGTACAGGCAAGCACCAGTAGTCTGGATGGAATCCAGGTCTTTAACGCCATGAGGCAGCAACTCTACTGCTGCGCCACCATGCCACCCTTTCGTCTTGTATTTTAGTTCTCCCGCACCTGCACTCCTTTCTTACTTTTTAACGAGGAGCATAGTGGCGGCAGGCCAATGCTGGAGGATTGTGTAAACGTTGCCACCTTCCCACAGCCTTCCACAGCACAGCAAGCCCACACAAAAGTGAAGATGCTTCACGCACTGATGGAGGAGGAGGAGGAATTGGAGAGGTGAACATATCCGGAGTGATTTCACACTTTCATAGTCTTGAAATGTACGATCCACAAAAAAAAAGTTCCAAGGTACTAGTTTAGTTTAGTTTAGAGATACAGCTCGGAAACAGGTCAGCTCAGTTCAGTTTATTGTCACGTGTACTGAGGTACAGTGAAAAGCTTTTGTTGCTTGCTAATCAGTCAACAGAAAGACAATAGATGATTACAATCGATCTATTTACAGTGTATAGATAGATACATGATAAGGGAATAACGTTTATAAGGTATAGCTACCAAAGTCCAATCAAAGATCGTCCTAGGGTCACCAAAGAGGTAGATAGTAGTTCAGGACTGCTCTCTGGTTGTGGTAGGATGATTCAGTTGCCTGATAGCAGCTGGGAAGAAACTGTCTCTGAATCTGGAGGTGGGCGTTTTCACTCTTCTGTACCTTTTGCCTGATGGGAGAGGGGAGAAGAGGGAGTCAGGGTGCGACTCGTCCTTGATTATGCTGCTGGCCTTGCCGAGGCGGCGTGAGGTATAAATAAAGTGTGTAGAAGGGAGGTTGGTTTGTGTGATGATCTGGACTGCATCCACAATTCGCTGCAATTTCTTGGGGTCTTGTGGTGCTTCAGCCCACCGAGTCCGTGCCGACCAGCGATCCCTGTACACCAACACTATCCTACACACACTAGGGACATTCTACAATTTCACCAAGCCAATTAGTCTACAAACCTGTATGTCTTTTGAGTGTGGAGGGAAACTGGTGCACCAAGGGAAGACCCATACAGTCACGGGGAGAACGTGCAAACTCCATACTGACAGTTCGAAGAAGGGTCTCGAACTGTAACATCACCTATTCCTTTTCTCCAGAGATGCTGCCTGACC